>NC_058404.1:91834282-91927477 GCF_002201575.2 Neomonachus schauinslandi
TCTTTCTTTCTTTCTTTCTTTCTTTCTTTCTTTCTTTCTTTCTTTCTTTCTTTCTTTCTCTCTCTCTCTTCCTTTCTTTCTCGCTCGCTTGCTTTCTTCCTTCCTTCCTTCCTACTTTCCTTCCTTCCTTCCCCCCCTTCCTTCCTTTTTTCTCTCTCTCTTTCTTTCTTTCTTTCTGATTTTAATTTATTTGAGGAGGGGAGAGAAAGCATGAACGAGGGGGAGTGGCAGAGGGAGAGGGAGAAGCACATTCCTCACTGAACAGTAGCCTGATGCGGGGCTCCATCCCAGGACTCCAGGATCATGACCTGAGACAAAGGCAGATGCTTACCTTACTAAGCCACCCAGGCGCCCAGAATGCTGACTTTCATTAAGTGATTCTACTCATTTTTAAAAACTCTATCCCTAAAAACTCTGGAGTATAGAGCTTGGACTTTCTGTTTCCAGTTTTAAATTTTTATTAATTCTATTTTCAGCTCTGTCTAACCTGATTTTTAACACCACCGTTATTCAAAACTGTCTGTGTTTTCAAAAATAGACTCAAAATGGTTGAAAGACCTAAATGTGAGACAGGAGTCCATCAAAATCCTAGAGGAGAATACAGGCAGTAACCTCTTCAACCTCAGCCACAGCAACTTCTTCCTAGAAACATAACCAAAGGCAAGGGAAGCAAAGGCAAAAGTGAACTATTGGGACTTCATCAAGATAAAAAGCTTTTGCGCAGCAAAAGAAACAGTCAACAAAACCAAAAGACAACCGACAGAATAGGAGAAGATATTTGCAAATGACATATCAGATAAAGGGCTAGTATCCAAAATCTGTAAAGAACTTACCAAACTCAACACCCAAAGAACAAATGATCCAATCAAGAAATGGGCAGAAGACATGAACAGACATTTTTCCAAAGAAGACATCCAAATGGCCAACAGACACATGAAAAAGTGCTCAACATCACTTGGCATCAGGGAAATCCAAATCAAAACCTCAATGAGATACCACCTCACACCAGTCATAATGGCTCAAATTAACAAGTCAGGAAATGACAGATGTTGGTGGGGATGCAGAGAAAGGGGAACTCTCCTACACTCTTGGGGGGAATGCAAGCTGGTGCAGCCACTCTGGAAAACAGTAGGGAGGTCCCTCAAGAGCTACCCTACAACCGGGCAATTGCACTACTGTGTATTTACCCCAAAGATACAAATGTAGGGATCCGAAGGGGTACATGCAACCCGATGTTTATAGCAGCAATGTCCACAATAGCCAAACTATGGAAAGAGCCCAGATGTCCATCGACAGATGAATGGATAAAGAAGAAGTGGTATATATATACAATGGAATATTATGCAGCCATCAAAAAACAACAACAACAAAAAAAAACGAAATCTTGCCATTTGCAACAACGTGGATGGAACTAGAGGGTATTATGCTAAGCGAAATAAGTCAATCAGAGAAAGACATGTATCATATGATCTCACTGATAGGAGGAATTCTTAATCGCAGGAAACAAACTGAGGGTTGCTGGAGTCGTGGGGGGTGGGAGGGATGGGGTGGCTGGGTGATAGACATTGGGGAGGGTATGTCCTATGGTGAGCGCTGTGAATTGTGTAAGACTGCTGAATCACAGACCTGTACCTCTGAAACAAATAATACATTATATGTTAAAAAAAAAGAAGATAGTAGGAAGGGAAAACTGAAGGGGGGAAATCAGAGGGGGAGACAAACCATGAGAGACGATGGACTCTGAAAAACAAACTGAGGGCTCTAGAGGGGAGGGGGGTGGGAGGATGGGTTAGGCTGGTGATGGGTATTAAAGAGGGTACATACTGAATGGAGCACTGGGTATTATATGGAAACAATGAATCATGGAACACTACATCAAAAACTAATGATGTAATGTATAGTGATTAACATAACATAATAAAATAAAATAAAAAAACTGTGTGTTTTTGCATTGTTTCTAAATTTTCCATTTGACTAAATGACAGGGATGTCTAACCATTTTTAATAGTTTAGGGTTCTTGATTTATACTTTGTTTTTCTTATTTTACTTTTTTAAACATAGAAACATGATTATTGCATCTTTAAAAGTATATTTAAGTTTGGAAGTACTTATGGGTTTGATTCTGTTGTTTCAGATGACTCTTACTCATAGAGCTTCTTCCCTATGTGGTTCATAATTTTTGATTGTGAGTCCATTATTTTTATTCTATCTATGGTAATTCTTGTGGATGACTTTCATCATGGTTCTACCAAAAGAAATTGTACTTGAGGGCACCTGGGTGGCTCAGTTGGTTGAGCGACTGCCTTCGGCTCAGGTCATGATCCTGGAGTCCCAGGATCGAGTCCCGCATCGGGCTCCCTGCTCGGCGGGGAGTCTGCTTCTCCCTCTGACCCTCCTCCCTCTCATGCTCTCTCTCTCATTGTCTCTCTCGCAAATAAATAAAATCTTTAAAAAAAAAAAAGTTTAAAAAAAAAGAAATTGTACTTGATCTTATCTTGTTCCTGGGCACATTGCAAGCCTAGTTTCTGTTAAATTAAAAATCCTGAGTTAGTAACAGATTAGAGTTTGAATTTACAGTGTTAAACCACTGTTAAAATGCCCATTATAGCTCAAAAGGTATGTATGTAGGTAGGTATTTAAAAATCACCAAATAACAAGATCGGTTTAAAATTTTCTTTGTGATCTTCAGTTCCCTCCCTCTCCCTCTCTCTCTCTTTCTCTCTCTTTCTTTCTTCCACCTCCCTCCCTCCCTCTCTCCCTCTCTCTCTCTTTCTATCTTTCCTTCCTTCTTTCCTTCTTTCTTTCACTTTTTCCAAGGTATTTACTTCATCCTAAGATTAGCTTTATGTGTAGTATTCTCAAATTCATCTACCTACATTTTAGGAGCTCCTAATATTATATGAAAGAGATCTAGTACCTAGGTCCAATCTATTCCCTGATGGCATCTGGCAACTTCATTGCTTAATAACATTTCTGAAACCACATTCCATTACATTCCCTGGACTCTGTTAATTTTCTTCAGACCTATATATCTGGAAGCATATTAAATTAATTTTACCCAGCATTTTATGTTTTATATAATCAGTTTTTCATATCAGATATCATCTGAATAAATAGTGTTGATGCTATAAAATTTTTAATTTCATTGAAATATATAATTCTAATGTCCCTTCTGTTTCTCTAAAATTTATGATGCTTTTACTTTTTGTAATTAGTTATTAATGTATAATTAATTGATTATGGTATAAATTAAATACTTTAAGAATTCAAGTATATATAAATAGCAAAACAAAGACCAGTTCCTTACAATCAGTCTAAATTATTAATATGTGGATTCATTGACTTTAAATGTTTGCTTCCTTCATTTTTACCCACCTTACCCATAAGAACAATTATGGTTTTTGTTTGTTTGTTTGTTTTTTTATTCTGGAAGAATGCCTTATAATTTTGGCTCCATGATACAAAATACTTCTCAAGTAGAGCAATGACTCCTTAACTTTATGTCTGAACTATAAATATGAGAAATGATTCTGGTGGGTTGGGTCTTGATAGTAATATTTATTGTTTACTTAATGTTCAAATTTAGATATTTTCTGAAAAAATTAAAATGATATATGTAAGATTTTTTTTTCTAAAGATTTTATTTATTTATTTGAGAGAGAGAGAATGAGAGACAGAGAGCACGAGAGGGAATAGGGCAGAGGGAGAAGCAGACTCCCCGCCGAGCAGGGAGCCCGACGCGGGGCTCGATCCCAGGACTCCAGGATCACGACCTGAGCCGAAGGCAGTCGCTTAACCAACTGAGCCACCCAGGTGCCCGATATATGTAACATTTTAAGGCATCATGTGAGCTTTAATGAAAAAGCTTCCAAAAAGTCAACATAATAATTTAGGAAATCTTATTTCTTGATCTTTATATTAAACTCAATTAAATTGTAGACAGTATTAATTCTCTCTTACAATGCCTTTGTAATATTATATTTTATATATTATCCAAACAATATCAATGTTCCTGTATGAGGAAATTGCCTATATAGCAAATCAGCACAGTGTAAATGATGATAAGATCTTCACCTGTTGTTTCTGCTACAACTCATCTTCTTGCTCCTTTTCTGTACTTCTTTCTTCTTCTTCCATATCTCTCTTTCTCTGTCATTGTTTTCTTTTTCTTTCTTGTTTTCATCTTAGTATCCTCACTTGTTACTTAATGACTTGCCTACTTTAAACTTTTTTTCTGAACTGCCAATATTAAATTTCCACCCTTTACAAATCACTGCAAAAACAGGCCAGCAACACTCAAGGTGACATCAAGCTTTTCATTATTTAATGTTATGTCTATCCAGATCTCCAGAAAAATTACATATTCCTAAACCTAACTTTGAAAACTCTTGGCCTGAATTAAAAAAGTATCTTCCAAAAATTTTATTCTTCCTTTCCTCCTCTAAGACTTGTTCCTACAGAGGTGTTTATATATTTTTATTGGTATTATGGTCTGAATGTTTGTGTCTAACCAAAATTCATATGTTGATGATATTAGGAGGTGGGGCCTTTGAGAAGTGAGTAGGTTATAAGGGCAGAGTTTTCACACTTGGGGTTAGTACCTTTATAAGGGACCCCACAGCATCCCTAGTTCTTTTCATCATGTGAGGACACAGCAAAAATAACCTGTCTAGAAACATGAAAGCAGGCTCTCACAAGATACCCAGTTGGCCAGCATTTTGATCTGGGACCCCCCAGCCTCCAGAACTGTGAGAACTCAATTTTTGTTGTTTAGAAGCCACCCAACCTGTGGTATTTTTTAATATCAGCTCAAATGGATTAAGGCAATGGGATATGTAGTTGTTGAATGTTTTCCCTAAATTATATTCTTTATCTTCACCATTGTAGGTACAAATATTTGCCTATGCTAATACAAAAACATGAAACCAATTATTTACTTTAACCTAATATTTGAATAGCATTTTATAATTTATAAAACAATTTAATGTATATTATTTTAAATGTACATGGGAGATAAAATTATCTGGATTTTGTGGATAGAGAAACTGACACTCAAAAAGGTTAAATGATTTACCTAAAAAAATAAAATAGGAAATTCCAAAATTTACTAGAGTTTTATTTACCTAGAACATCCTGGCCTACTTTGAATTATTAATAAATGCTTGCTGCATGAATAAAACAAGACAGGTAGGTTTATGTCAAACTCATTTGCATGCTATTTATATGATTTTACACAATATCCTTGAGCATTCTGAGCCTCAGTTTCACTGTCTGAAAATTGAAAATAAAAATGTCATCTTAAAAGAACTACTGTGGGGGCGCCTGGGTGGCTCAGTCATTAAACGTCTGCCTTCGGCTCAGGTCATTATCTCAGTGTCCTGGGATGGAGCCCCGCATCGGGTTCCCTGCTCCGCGGGAAGCCTGCTTCTCCCTCTCCCACTTCCCCTGCTTGTGCTCCCTCTCTCACTGTGTCTCTCTCTGTCAAATAAATAAAATCTTCAAAAAAAATTAAAAAAAAAAGAACTACTGTGATCATTAGATAGAGTAGCATATATGGCATAACCAATAGTATGTCATTTAAATTAGCTTTCTTCCTCTCTTATGTGAAGAGTCATAGTTAGTTTTTGGTGTTCCAGGACATATAACAATGTGCAGAATTCTGTATTTTATCCTTCACTTAAACCAGTATTTTGCTTCTGTGATACTTTTTTTTTTCCTATGTTCGTAAATTGTGTTACTTGTCACCCTCAAAGTAAAGACAAAGTATGGAACATTTGGTGGTAAAATGGAGCTACATTTACATTCTTGCAGCTTGTAAAAATTCATTTGTATTAATGTCCATAATCATAAAGTTGCTATGACAAATTGTTTAAAACTTAATGTTTTAAATTTAAAAGTTAAAATTTATTTTAAAAAATAGGCATATTTAGTAACCTCATAAAACATCTGCCTATACAACATCCATATTCTTAAGCAGAATTGAAGACAGAATCCCAAGAGAAAATGAACTGCAGAGGTATTCGCCCCCCCCAGATCCCGCTGGTAGACTATTTAGATCTGCAGAGGATTTGTTCTTTTTTTATAATCACCAGCATTTACTGAAACATACCTTGTTCTGAGAGGCAGACTTCTTTGACAGTTTATATAGAGACACCACTGTGGTGCAGGAATCCTCTTCTGTTTGATCCTGCACATCGTTCTTTTTTTTTTTTAAAGATTTTATTTATTTATTTGAGAGAGAGAGAATGAGAGAGAGCACATGAGAGGGGGGAGGGTCAGAGGGAGAAGCAGACTCCCTGCCGAGCAGGGAGCCCAATGCGGGACTCGATCCAGGGACTCCAGGATCATGACCTGAGCCGAAGGCAGTCGCTTAACCAACTGAGCCACCCAGGCGCCCCTGCACATCATTAAGAATGATTTTGAGACATTCCAACGTAATTATTCTTCGCCTCTGTGCCTAAAAACAAATTGACTATCAAAATCAGCTGAACAGTTGAAATCATGTCTCGGTGATTTACTTTCTAGTTTGGATTTCTGAAAGCTGACTTCCAGTTTATGTCGTGTAGGAAGTATACTCCCTCATCTCTCCAGGATAACTTGGTTTTCTGCACAGCATTGTTTAGCTTGTACATCTTGAGCACACCCTTGCACATATTCCTGATTGGGTGTCTGGTGCCAGACTAAAAAGTTGTCTACATCTCAAAATCATGCACTAATTATCTTATTTTCATTAATCAACTCATTAATAATGCAGGCTAAATCTAATCTTTGCCATGTATCCTCAAGCACCTTTTGTGCAGTGTATACATGTCCTTGCACACATTATTCACCTGCCTTGGCTGAGAAAGGCATTCTTCAACTTTTCTTTAATGCTTATTATGGGCCATGTACTGGCTAGGCGCTGGAGATACAGAAATGAAGAAGTTATTGTTCTTTCCTGAAAGTGCTAATGAATAACAAACTCTTGAAATCTTTTTATTTGTATTTTTTTAATTCCATAAATGATTAGGTGTAAATAACACATGTTCAGACATGCTTGTGACTTTTATAACAAAGATAGGCCATACATCCTCTAGAAATTGCCCATTAACTTGGATATTTACAATAGGATGAAATAATTTGCACAAATAACCCAGGAATCCAGTTAGCTATATTTTGGCAAGGTTATCATTCTATAAATGGTTCATTCTCTTACAGCAGAATTAATCTTAGAAGGTGCGAGGATTGGGAAGAGATAAAATTAATCCACATTACTGATAAAGTTAGAACTTAACTTGCTTAATAATGAGACACTGCAGCACTTTAATGTTGTGAACTCACACAGGAAAGTTTCAGAAGGCTGCTGTTATTCCCCTGATGCTTAAGACTGCAATAGATTGAAATAAAATCAAAGTCGGTATGTCTTAGATATCCAACATCTTAATACTTTATGTCATTAATAAAAGTGACTCAACTACTTTTCTGATGGCACTATTAGATTACTCTTCAAAATTAAAAACAACAACAATCCCATGGTTCTAATATTTCTAGAGAGACAGTGGGTATAATGATACAAAGTAGGATTTCCAAAAGTCATTATTGTACAATGCTAATTCACTGAACACAGGCCTGCTCATATAAAACATCTCGATTACATGCATCCTAGCTCTTGTTTTTCTTGAATCCAAAAAGGTTTTTACTTTGGTAACAAATTTGGGCTGTCTATGACACCTTCATCTTTGGATAGAGGTGCTACAGATGACTTCTTACCTAGTGTCAAGTAAAAAGTGCTCATTTAATAATCCTCTTTACTATAGCCAGGACACTTTGAGAGGTACATTTTTCTCTTTTTATTTTCATCCTCTGCCTCTTATTTTATGTACTTTTTGTACCTAAACAATTTCCTACTGGACATTTCTTCTTCGATTTTTCAGTAAGTAACTCAAACCTGACATGTTAAACTGAACTATATGTCATTTACATATTAGTTAGGTTTTGTGATAACACCTCCATTTTCACATTGGATTATAATTAACATTTCTTGTTTATATTATATGGGGCTCATGGGTCAATTGCATCTCTGCTAAGTTTGATTGGATTTTGCATGACTTCTGATTCTGGGACCACTACCTGCGTATACTCATGGCAGAGGGTAGGAATGCAAGAGCCCAAGCTATATTACACAGTAGCATAGGTCATGATAAAATCACGTCTGCTGATATTCCCTTCACCAGAATGGTCACTGGACTATGCTTAAGGTCAGTAAAATTGGTTTTACATTCCTTGTTCAGGGCTAGCGGTATAACAATGAGTAGGAATCCATAACTCTAATACAGAGAGAAAGAGTGAACAGTGGGCAGTATTAATTCAGTATACTGCAATGTCTCCAACTTGATCTTTTCCCTAAATTGTCCATCTTATTGATCATGCCTTTATTATGTTAATAATACCAACTACATTAAAGTCGGTAATCCTCCTGAACTCCTGTTTATTCCTCAACAAACAGTTAATTGACCATCAAGAATGTCATGACACCATCTCTTCAAATGTCTTCCACTAGCTCTTCATCTGATCGCTGCCACCTAAGTTACAGGCATCCTGTCATTTGTCATTTGCGTAATTATCACTATCTTTCCTGAATTGACTGATTTAAGTTTTCCTTAAATCCCTTTTCCAGCTGAATAAAAAATATATTTGAAAAGATATATTATGGGGCGCCTGGGTGGCTCAGTTGGTTAAGCGACTGCCTTCGGCTCAGGTCATGATCCTGGAGTCCCTGGATCGAGTCCCGCATTGGGCTCCCTGCTCGGCGGGGAGTCTGCTTCTCCCTCTGACCCTCCCCACTCTCATGTGCTCTCTCTCATTCTCTCTCTCTCAAATAAATAAATAAAATCTTTAAAAAAAAAAGATATATTATGTAATGTCATTCCTAAATTCAGGTTTGTGTGTGTGAGTGTGGTTCCCATGACTTTATGGATAAAGTCTTTAAGCCAGAACATAATCACTGCCAGGCCCTTTATGACAAAGACCCTGTTTAGGGCTCCAGCCAAAGTTTCCAACTTTACCACTCTCCATGATACATTTCAGCTAGTTTAACATGGAGGTTTCTCAGAAGGTACCTTCGCTTTGAAGTGCCGTCTTTGCTTCCTTCCTTTGTCTATTCAGTGAATGCTTCCACAGGGTGCTGCTATTACACCATATCTGGGGAGGCCACCCTCCATCACAACCCCAGGATATGTTTTAAGTGGTCTCCTGCATGGTGTCAGCACTGTGTGCATACACACATATGGTATTTGCGTTTTATGGCAAATACATGCATATGTATCTATCCCTCACCCAACTAGGAATATGAAAGGGGCATTTAGTGATGAAATAAAAACTCTCAGTTTTTCTGTACATAAATGTTTGCAAAGATCATTTCATTTGATTTTACTTTTGATATTACTATTATCATTTTCATAATATTGGACCTTTTCACAGTATGACATTTATAACATTTTGCCAATAGATAATAAAATTTCAATTTATAATGGCTTGGCCTGCCATACTATCTGAGAAATAATTGGGCTATAACCAGACTTCAGCTAAACTTAATTTGAGTTGAGAGCCCAGCTTGAGCTTCCTTATATGGAAATCTTGTAGTGATTCATTCATCAGGTTATGTGAATTTTAAATACGATATTTCAATTTAAGTATGCATGTACTTTATAATTAGTCTGTAAGTTATGTTACGTCTCAACATAGCCAAACTGTGGAAAGAGCCAAGATGTCCATCAACAGATGAATGGGTAAAGAAGATGTGGTATATATATACAATGGAATATTATGCAGCCATCAAAAGGAATGAGATCTTGCCATTTGCAATGATATGGATGGAACTGGAAGGTATTATGTTGAGCGAAATAAGTCAAACAGAGAAAGACATGTATCATATGATCTCACTGATATGAGGAATTCTTAATCGCAGGAAACAAACTGAGGGTTGCTGGAGTGGGGGGTGGTGTGGGAGGGATGGGGTGACTGGGTGATAGACACTGGGGAGGGTATGTGCTCTGTTAAGCGCTGTGAATTGTGCAAGACTGTTGAATCTCAGATCTGTACCTCTGAAACAAATAATGCAATATATGTTAAGAAAAAAAAAGAAGAAGAAGAAGGTAGCGGGAGGGGAAGAATGAAGCGGGGGAAATCAGAGGGGTAGACGAACCATGAGAGACGATGGACTCTGAAAAACAAACTGAGGGTTCTAGAGGGGAGGGGGGGGAGGATGGGTTAGCCTGGTGGTGGGTATTGAGGAGGGCACATTCTGCATGGAGCACTGGGTGTTATGCACAAACAATGAATCATGGAACACTTCACCTAAAACTCATGATGTAATGTATGGGGATTAACATAAGAATAAAAATAATAATAATAATAAATAAATAAATAAATAAATAAATAAATAAATAAATAAATAATTGAAAAATAAGAGCATGATGCCTTAAGGATGAAAAGAAGTTAAAACTATTGGCTAAAAATTAATCTCATGTGATTACCAACTATCATACTAACCAGCATTTTTTTTTAATTTGTTACAGATATGTTACAGAATTTAATTCCTTCGTATTAATTTGATTCAGATAATGTTTGCTCTTGTTGGGAGATCACTCTGCTATGGTTCCTGAGTGTCCTTGCACATCTTTGCTGAATATATCAAATAGCAAGATCCAAGTGTTTCCTGATAATGAGCAGTTTCAGTAGTTAGTCACATAGACACTTAAGAGGGTCAAGGAAATCACCTGTTTCTACTAGGCAACTTCTAGGAGAGTGGATTGGCTTATTTTCTGCTTGTGACGGAAGTGTTGAGCCCTTGAACCTAGACTCCTCTGCTGTGGCACAGCACACCTTTGTGTAGTCTCTGTCTGGGCCCACTTTGTCTCCCCTGGCACTCAGACTCAGGAAAATCTATGTTGGTGTGCTGATGCCCCTGCTGTTTGCCGTGTTGTAGATAGTAAACTATTTTGCCAGATCCCTTGAGTTTCAATACTCTTGGGTTGTGGTATGCTTACCTGCTTGCTTTTTTATGGTCATCTTACTACCCTTTTTTTGTTGTTTAGGGAGGTGGGGAGGGGCAGAGAGAGAGGGAGAGAGAATCCCAAGCAGAGTCCACACTGAGCACAGAGTCCCACGAGGAGCTACATCTCAGGACCCTGAGATCATGACCTGAGCTGAAATTAAGAGTGGAATGCTAAGCTGACTGAGCCACCCAGGTGCCCCAATCTTACTACTCTTTGCTGTCTTCTCAGGTTGGGGTCCTTCTCTGTCAGATTTCCTCTTTCCAATTAATTGTTTTTCACATTTGAAAATAACCATAATCTCAATGTACAATATTTTCTCTTATAATTTAACAAATGGAACTGTATGCAATGTGAACAATAAGGACTTACCTACACAAAACTTTGGTTGCAGCTTCCAATTTGTAGGGCCTTTTCAAATTGGATTTATGCCACACAGCCTGATGCATTCAAAGGTGTCTTTTTTTTTTTTTTAACAATCTTTGTTTCTTCATAATTTGAAATTTTTTAACAATCTTTTTTTCTTATAGCTATTCAGTATAGTCAATGATATGATTACTCTGATTTTTATCCATTTGAGCTGACATACTTATTCTAATGTACCTATGAAAGCTGGAACTCAGATAAGCTTCTGTATTTTTCTTGAAATAAATTTAGTTTTCTTTAGATACTAGTTAGTTCTATAAGAGCTTTTGTTTCCATTGTTCTTAATCTTGTGTTTCTGCTTCTTTTGTGTCTGTAAGGCAGCAACTGTGTAGGCGTATCCCACTAAAAGGTATTTTGTGATGAAAATAAGTTTTTTACTGCAGAACTTCTTCAGGCTCTTCTATTGATAAATGCATGGTGAAACTTTAAGTGGCAAACATAGGGTAATGTTGTTTCCCAAAATTATTTTACCATGAAACCCATCTTCCTCACCTCCGGCAGAAAAAAAGGTGACACGTTGTGAAGAATTGTTCTAAAAGGATGGTAAATGATCTGTGTTCTAGAGTTCTCTATGTTATCGTGATTGCTGGAACCCTGAGTTTCTTAGGTTATGCAACTTTGACACCATAAACTTTGTCTTTTATAATATTTTCAACCTTAACTTTTCTAAATGATTAAATGAAGGATTGATGAAATGCTCTGTAGACCTTAACATTACCTGCAGTGATTTTCTTTATTAAATCCAAAACAGGTCTTTACATGAAATAAGTATAACTCTATTATTACTTTTGTTATTAATTTTAATGCATTTGTTAATGTAAAATATACAAATGCCCAATTAAAAGTATGTTACTGAGCATTTGCTATTGAGCACTATTATCTGGATCTGTAAGTGGTAACAGATTTAGAGGATTTAACAATTGAACTAGTAGAACCCTGGATTCAAACTGGATCTTTCTGGTAAGAAAATTGAAAGTATAAATAACCATAAACCATGTTGCCTTTAAGAAAAATAACACACACGTTTAGATGAACTACGGATGATTATTATATTAGGAACATAAATGGGCGGGGACTGCAAAGTTAATCAAATTCTCACGTGACCTTTCTATTGTGAACTTTTGTTTTTAATTACAACACTAAGTAAATAACAGAGTAAATGAGATCCAAGTTGCAGCCATAATTCTAAAAGGCACATGAGTTGTCCATACATATTATTCTATTGCATTTTATTCACTATATTGCCTGAGTGCTTTTCTGCATTTTAATTTCTATTTTAGTGTCATTATAAGCCAATATAATAAGAAATCATTCTAGAGAGTTAAATTTGAGTAATTAAGCAATTCAGCGGTTCTGGATCCCAACCAAATAGTTTTTAAACATGCCTTGTTATGATCTGTAGATATTTCTTATTTGTTTGCTTTTTCTTTATGGATGGTCTGGGACATATAGATGGCATCTTGGGAATTTGTGCTTCCAAGAACAGACCAAGTAGCCCTCTCTACCTTGCAGCCACTGTTTCTTATTTTTATCCTAATCATACTATTTGTCATCTCCAGCATCTGCAGGGAAATGTGTTCCTGAAGGCACTAGACCTTGGCAAATTAAATGAGCATTTTTAAATGAGTAGTGTTTAAAATACTTAAAATGAGCACATTTTAAAGTGAGCAATAATGGAAACCTTTGTGGCACTGATTTCGGAAACACAAAACTAAAACCCATTTTAAAGACCAGCTTGCCTCCTTAGGGTGTTGCTTTATACAATTATAGGAATTATACAATTAAGGAATTTTGTTGATCCTTTTATAAAACCTGTATCAGTGTAGAAAGTGACGTGCTCTGCTTTTCCTATAGAAAGACGGTATTATAAGGACATTAATTTTAAATTAAGCCAGATAATAAGATCTATATTTGAAAAATAGGATTCATGTTTTTTTTGGAAAAATTAAATAGAAGGTTTTAATGAGAAAATATTACTTATCCTAAACAGAACTCTGTTAGTAAAATGCTTAAACCATGTAATTTATAATACTTTGATAATGTGATTAATGAGGGAAACTTAGTAATCTTTGGGATATTTAGAGGCTTTCTAATTAGATAAAACAAGCAATTAAATTCACTTATAAGGGCATCATGGAAGGATAGAAAATTATTTTATTTTTGTAGATCTCACTACACCATCCAAATTTGATTTTGCCAATTTTACTTTCCAATTAGGGTCAGAAATGGCAAGAATGTATTACTACTCGTTAGTGTCACTTATTCACTTTTTTTATTTGTCAATGAATTATTAAGCATCCACCATTTCTGCTGTCCTATGTTCAAGGCAGTGGGTATATAAAAGGAAATAAAACACAGCCCATTCTGTCAAGTATTACAAGTAAGAAAAAAATTCACTTAGCTTCTCTGTTAATTGTATGCTTTCTTTGCTGGAAAAGTTGAAGTTTTGTGCCTCCTGCAATTATTTGTTTATGTTAAAAACAGGACTTTAGAGTCTTCAGATTTCTTTGTCGATGTTTGTGTTGGTGTTTGGAGGAGTATTTTATGTATTGTTAGAGGAAATGTATAAACAGGTTCAATCAAGTCTAAAGAAGGACTAAATCACTGTAATCTAGTGGAACAGTTTCTTCCCAGTGATGAATTATAGCATATTGAAAATAATGAACTTCCATATTCCCCTAACCCATCTAATAGAATAGAATCTCATGAACAGCTTCAGAGAATTTGGGGGAAAGTTTGACAATACATGTTACTGAAAAACAGTAACACCTTGTGGGTTACCTAACAGTACGTTTCATTTGCTCTTAAGTGTTTGGATTTTTTTTTTTTTTCCCCTACCCGCCCCTACAATTTCAAGTTTAGCCCCTGAAAGCATTTTGCTGTGTAAGGGCCAGCACACTAATATAGGTTCACCTGGGGTCCTTTTTTATGATATCTAATCTTGAGCTCTTCGAAGATTTCCACTTACTGTGTGTAGCAGGGCAAATGGGGTTAAGCCAAGGAAAAAGAAAAGTTAGCAAAATGAAAGAAAAAACTTTCTTGATGACACTAAAGCACTAAAGGGTCAGTTCTATTTATAAAAGAGGATTAGTATTAGCTCACTGAACATTTACAATTCAGATGACAAGCAGATACTTTTAAGAGCTGATTTACTATTCTCAGGCCAGTGCTCATGCCAAGTGAGCTAAAGTAACTTCACCAGCTGAGCTAGTAAAAGTACTTAATATACTCATCTAAGATCTCCACAAGAGTGGCTTTTTGGCTGCAATAACAGGGCCTGCAGCTGTCAGCTTTCTCCACTGTCACCAGTAGATATCACTGCAGTCAATTAGAATTACTACAGAGGATTTCAGACGGAGACACATGCATCTTTTCCTTCTTGCTTAGGCAGCTGCCCAAAGGTCACTAATCCATGACTAGAGGGAGGAAGTCTTGGTAGAGATGGGACTCATGCGTTGACTGAACAGCTATAATCATCTGTCCAAATGTCTTAGCAAGAACATCAGACTGATCTCTCAACACAGGGAAATGAGTTTCCTTTTAAAATCCATGTGATTTATCTTGATAGAGTAAACAGGTTAATCCTAGTCACAATGGCAACTTTCCCTTAATTTGAAAATGGTCATAAGAAAAATGGGTAAAGGAAAGGAACATGTTAAGTGGTTACACCGTAATTATTTCCTAAAATAATAACAGGAAGGTTGGTGCAGTTTCCTTTTTTTTAAAGTGTTCTTCAATAATGAAGAACATTTGGGAGTAACTCTTTAATATAAATATTAGTAATGGTGTAATCATAGTATTTCAATTAAAAGATTTCGGTAGGCATGCCATGTATCAATTTTGGTTAATTAAATTATATCTTTAATCGTTTCAGTATATTTTAATTTTTAGATTCTGAGCTTTCAGAAGGCATGGGGGTGGTGGCAGACAGTAAGTTTTCTATACCCCAAGTTATCTAACTATTGATTAGAATGTAGTCAGAAATACACAGAAAGGAGGAATTATTTCAAAAAGTGATATGAAATCAACATTCAGTGATATGAAATTAATGTCATAGTTTACTCTGAGCCAACCTTAATTCATATAAGATGCTATATGGTTGTTGTCAAAAGTAATAATGCTACTACTGTCTTTGGGAGAAAAAGTTTTATTCTGAGTTATATAACTGTGTTTATGCTACAGCACAAAGAATACCACATCCATGACATTTATAAAGTAAGTAAATTATTACTTAGGTTGTGAGAAGAATGATTTCACATATCTATACAATATTAAGGGAAATGGAGTCTTGGCAGTAATATTATAATTTGATTCAAATAATTCTCTTATTTGAATTTGTGGAAATAATTATTTTCGCACAGTTCACACATAACTAATTCTAGGGAAAAAAGACAAAATTTTAGCATTTGCCTTAATTATCTTTATTTTATTTGGAATAACATTAGCTTATTAGCCTGTATCAGGTTGTATCTTGTATGTTTTATGTTTATGTTTCCAATTTTAGATGGCTTCACATCACAATAGTCACGAGATGGTGGAGCAACTCCAACCATTTTGTTTCTCTTTACTGAATAAACACTCAAAGCAAGTAGTGAGGAAGATCTTCTCACACTTCTCTTTTAATCAGAGAGAAAGTCATTCCTCTTCCATTTCTGTCTCTGTGTACAAAAATCCAGCTGAAAAAGATGCTAAGCAGTGATCTCCTGGTAAGGAAGGAGGAAGAAGAAACATTTTTGCTGGCTAGAGACAGATGGTGTCTGCCACACTCACCATAATTATAACAAGAAAGGACATCTTTTTGAAGCTTTATATAAATAAAGGGGAAGTGAGAGTCACTCTATTTGCATTATGTGTGTGCAGGAGATCTTGGAAACTAGAGACGCCTGGATGTCAGCTTTCAAACTTTTGTAGCCGGTGAAGGATTGAAAAATTATAGAGGAAAGAAAAAATTCTCTTTGATGTAGAAGATTATTACATTTGATTACCTTGATGACAAAACTACATCAGTTTGACACATTTTAGAAAGTATGTGTCATGATTTTGAATGATTGATATTTGTGAAGTAAAAATTTTATCAAGAATAACAGCTGATACGGTTTGTTTTTCAGTTGTATAATCTATTTTTTCACAAATTCTCAGAATAAAAATAACCTGTGAAATACGAATAATAATGGAACCTGGGTAAGAAAATAAGGAGATGCATTTTAAAAGGGTCTGATGAAGTCTGGGACTGAATTATAGCTAACTAGACAAAAATATTGTACCTTTAGAAGGGGAAAAATTATTGTGTACTTAGCCACATTTTCTCCCTTAATATTAGGGAAAATAGAATCGGGGCTGGTAACTTAGTGCCATGACAAACTCATTTTATTTCCTTTCTATTTTGAGTTTTGTTATTTGACACACTGAAATATATAACTGAGATAGCAAAGAATGGACTTGTTTGAGGAGAAATCGGAAATAAATCCTACAGTTTTAGAACAGGACATGTAAATTGAAAGATTTGTATTGAACCCTTTTTCCAAATTCAAAGTTCTGTAAAATAAGAGTTGAATGAATGGAATATTTTGAAAAAGTTCCCTTCCTGCTCTGATTTGTTTCTAGTAAATGCAAAAGCATTTTCTAAGAGTAAGAGCTCTCTGATAAATATTACTTTCAAAATATAGTGCATGCTTTTATTGAGCTTAATCTTGAATATCTGCATTGACTTCCCATAATATCCTGCATTTTAAGGCAAGCATTTTTCTTGCATAACCATATATTTCAATATTGTTTTAAAGTTTGATTGTTTCGGGAAAACTGTTGTTATCAGCTGCTGATTTATTCACTGAATATGGTATTTGAAGAAGTGCCCAGCAAAACATCATGTGCAAATAGGTCCATAACACATGCATTTGTGAGTGATGGTGATGGTGATGGCAGATTATAACCAGTCTACTCTATTGTCCTTTTTTTTCCTTGGAAAAATACTGTCTATACTAAATCACTGAAAATGTCTTATTCATTATTATAAGTGAGATTATATTACATAATTCACAAATGTCAGTTTGTTTAGATAGCATCGAATTTAAAATTTCCAAATAAAATTAAGATGAGTAATAAATTTCACTGACTAATAAAGAATTTTAAAAAGCATTTGATTATCTCAATGCAATGTAGATATATATTGCTTAATCTGTGAAGATAGGAAAGAAACAAATAAATGAAGTGTTTCAGGAAATGGTTCCTATAAATCTTATAAGGGTACTAGGAATCTACTGAGATGAATTTTATTTTTTTTTCTTTTCTAGTTCAATTTTTAAATTTTTTCCCAACACAGAGGAACAAGCAAAATAATTACCTGGCTAGTCTTAGAAGTTTTGTCTTTTTATTGCTTAAAAATTATTTATTGGGTATCAACCATATACTGGAATTATTTTTAGGTACTGGAGATACTTAATTCACATTCATTTCTCCTGGTGCCTTATGCAAAGAAATTTTATCTTTTTTTTAATATGCCAACTTAATCATCTATGATTCTCAATGCACTATCTTGCCTTATTATGTATTCCTTATATATTGTATGGTACAGAAATTGGACTGGGATCCTAACACAAAGTGTAATTTCTAGAAAAGGCCTCTAAAAAAAAGTACAGCAACAATATTTCAATGAAAATATATTATGTATATCTTGCAAATTATCTTCACATTTGTTAAACACCATCAAATATCTGCTCTTTCGAGGTGCCTGGGTGGCTCAATTGGTTAAGCGTCTGCCTTCGGCTCACGTCATGATCTCAGGGTCCTGGGATCGAGTCCCACATCTGGCTCCTTGCTCAGCAGGAAGCTTGCTTCTCCCTGTCCACCTGCTTGTGCTCTCTGTCTCTTGTGCTCTCCCTCTCTGTCAAATAAATTAATTAAAAATCTTTTTTAAAAAAATATCTGCTCTATCAACACAGAATACTAGTATTTGCTCATGAAACAGACACACACATACACACACACATGTGCAGACACACCCACACACACCGAGAATTAGGTTTTTAGGAAAATACTTCCTCTCCTCAATTTCCCCCTTACCAGTAAAGTTGAATTAAACAGTCTTTGGGCCTTCTGGAAACTGGTGCAGAAGATGAAACCCTGGATGGGCATTAAGATCATTGGTAGTATATGCACTGCCTCTTATTATGACCTTAGAGCATGATTTCATCTTTCTGTGCTTTGATATTCCTTTGGGGATCTTAATGCTTACCTGGCTACCTCACTTACCAGTGAAAAATACATATATGTGACAGTCCCTTATAAAATTAAATGCATTTTGTTACTCTAAATGTCTCTAATACAGATACAAAATTCAGTTAGATATCTTTTGTTCTTTAAGAAGGTGTTTTATAACTTTAAGGTTGATAACTACCTTGAATGTACCACACCATGAACACTTAATCTAAACTAGTATTTTAATTTAGTATTAAAATATCATCTTCATGATGGTATAAAATAAGCAGAGGAGTCATTTCACACCCACTTGTACTCTACATATTAAACTTTAAACTTTCTATTTAATCATTCAGATTAACCTGTAGAAAGTTGACTTTAACCCTCAACCCTACCGCCCTTTTTGACTTCCCAGTTATTTTCAAAAATTTATAATATTGTTAACAACAGGGATATTTTGTTATAGTTTGATAGGAAGAAATAAAATTCACTCCATAAACCAAAGATGTTATATACCAAAGCAAATTTTCTTCCCTTGAATTAAATATTATTCTCTTGTAGCTAAAAAAACAAGTTTATAAATAGAAGGCCTTATATGTTATGCATTTGGTAATAGAAATGCAAATTTATGAGTCAATATTATGATTATTAAAAATACTATTTAATACTATGCAATTGAATATACTCATGGTTTTATGAAAAAAAGTGTTCTCAGAGGTAATTTGATAACATTTTGGTAAATTTAGCATAATATGAAATTTCATGTGCAGCATAAAATACATGTTAAACACAGCATTTGTTTCACAAGGTTTTTGTTTTTGCATTTCTTATTAGCATGAGAAAGTGCAGAAACTTTATAACATGAGGTTCTTTGAACTCAGTGTTCTTTGTTACAGTCAAGGCTCTTTGGTTACAAAGAATGGAGATTCACGGGTGCCTGGGTGGCTCAGTTGGTTAAGCGACTGCCTTCAGCTCAGGTCATGATCCTGGAGTCCCGGGATCGAGTCCCACATTGGGCTCCCTGCTCAGCGGGCGGTCTGCTTCTCCCTCTAACCCTCTTCCCTCTGTTGCTATCTGCCTCTCATTCTCTCTCTCAAATAAATAAATAAAATCTTTAAAAAAAAAAAAGAATGGAGATTCACAGAACCACTTAGGAATAGTGGGGCAGAGATTTGCTATGGTCATGACTTACTTCAGTGTTTAGAGATCTCCCTGAGTTAGAGGACAGGAAACAAGGAACGAGCCTTTTGGACAGGTAGATCTGGGAACATAAAATGTAATCAGGTGAAGCTGCTTTTCATCTGTCTCTCATCCAGGAAGTAGAAATTTGGGACTTAAACATATCATTTTCCTATTTTGTAATTTTGCATAAAATTTGTTTAGTTTTGATTTTCAGGGTGTATGGATGATTCATTATTGATATAGTCTTTAAATATAAATTAAGCATAACAATGTGAATATACTTAACACTCCTGAACTGTACACTTAAAAGTGGCTAAGATGGCAAAATTTTCTATGTATATCTTACAACAGTTAAAAGTGTAAAAGAGAAGAATAAGTAGATTAAAATTTACTACATGCTAAAATATCTCAAATCTGCATATATGATCTTGACTATATTTACACTGCAGTACTTAAAATACATTGAAAAAAATGAAATACATTGATTATAGGTGTGCATGTGTGTTGCACAATATTTAATTTGGTAAATAATAACAGATAAAAATATATATGTATGAGCAAATAATTTAATTCCTTTAGTTATTAAACAAATTGAAATCACTCATATAAATTAACATCCTGCAGCAGTATCATTTTCCCTGAGTATAGGATTACCCTAGAATTTGTTGTCATTACGGGGAGAATTTTGAAAGAGAATAGGAATATGGGGAAACAAACAAACCAAGGCAGTGATCATAAAGTATAACTATAGTGGACAAATCTGAACCTAAATTTAGTCACTGTCTATGTGCAAATAATAAAACTGAAGCCCCCGCCCAAACTGATTGTTCTAGTCCAAAAGAAGTTAAAAAAAAAGAAATAAAATTAGCATTTATTTTCTCAGAATTTCCAACTAAGTAAATTTTATTACCTCTCTTCTATTCCAAAGTAATCAGTTTTTATATGAAACAAGTGAATTGTGAATTAGTTTCCATATTAAAACTTTGCTATTTAGTAATGCAGGTAAATAAGAAAATACAAATAAGTATAACATGGAGAGTATAGAGATACTCTTTAAGTATGAGAAGTCTGACAAACTACATTTTTTAAAGAACTAAAATCATGATGATTAATCTTTTACTTCTGATTAGAAATAATACAACAGACTACTTTTGCTCTATTGGATTTGTCTTTTGAAACTATAAAAAGTTATACAAATAAGAATTGTTAAAAAGTATACCAAATAAAACTCTTAAATACTTTTTCAGCCTAATCCATCAAAAAATTTAACGGTGGTATTAATTTGGTATATCAAACAATTGGTATAGTGGCAGAGTATAGTTATTTTTCATTGGGCTGTATATAATTTACTTCTAGTTGAAATACCAAAAGGATATTCTAATGATGTTTTTAATCTAAAATTGAATATAAAATAGCTGAGGGTGCATGGGTGGCTCATTTGGTTAACCATCCGACTCATGATTTTGGCTCAGGTCATGATCTCAAGGTCCTGAGATGGAGCCCCACATGGAGCTCCACACTAGGCATGGAGCCTGCTTAAGATTCTTTCTCCCTCTGTCTCTCTGCACCCCCACTCATGCATGTGCATGCTGTCTCTCTAAATTAAAAAAAAAAAAAATAAATATATATAAAATATCTAAATATGTTTTTCCTCAAAATTAGTAAGGAATATCAAGGCACATAATTCTGTAGAGAAACATCTAATATTTGATTGTCACTTAGTAACATAAGCAAAGCACAGCTCAATTAAAGTCATCAACTATTTAATACAGAAACAAAATTAATGAAATGTTAGATTATGCTTATGTTGATATTAGTATTATGAACTAACTTCAAGATTAACATTGATATTCCAACATATTTTTAAAATTACATACTTAAGGGATTTTAGGGAATTCAAAACTTAATAGATATAATTAATAGATAAAAAGTAAACAGAAGCACAATTTATTGTTTAGGTTTAAGAAACAACATTAAATATGCTAGCATTTCTTTTTTTTTTTTTTAAAGATTTTATTTATTTATTTGAGAGAGAGAGAATGAGAGAGGGCACATGAGAGGGGGGAGGGTCAGAGGGAGAAGCAGACTCCCTGCCGAGCAGGGAGCCCGATGTGGGACTCGATCCCCGGACTCCAGGATCATGACCTGAGCCGAAGGCAGTCGCTTAACCAACTGAGCCACCCAGGCACCCCCTATGCTACCATTTCTTAATGACAACAGCAGCCAACAGTTTTCCATCATGCTGAAATCGGGAATCAATGTATAAGTTACTAGTTTATTTTAATAAACAATCACAGAGTTTTGGTATGGATAAGCAAATATACCACAATAATGTAAAATACAGAAAACATCCCAGATAAGCTTGTCCCTTCAATTAAAAATAAACCTATATATAATGGTCAGTAAATCAGAAGAAAATCATTTATTTACTATAATTGCCAATTTTTCACAAACATATTTTACTAGGTAATGTTCTAGACTATAGGGTTCAGTTATATTCTACTATGTTATACAGACAATAAAGCAATACAGAGAAGGCAGATGAAAAGTTCTATGAAAAAAGGAAAAATTCTGTGAAGAGTAAAATTCTAGGGGCTGATAAAATATGAATAGATATTTTTGGAAGGAGGGATTCATGAAGACCTGATTTACAATGAGGAAGGGAAGTGTGCCCTGAAAATACGTCAGATAAAAGGATTTCCGGCAGAGGAAATGTAAGTGTAAAGGTCATGAGGCCAGAACAAATGTACTGTTTTCTAAAGAAACAGGAAGGCCAGGAGAAGAATACTCACTGTCTACTAGTCAGAAGGAATGGGTTGTCTTATGACCATGACTAATCACCTCAAGTCACTGGACTTCTCTTTCCATAACTGCAGAGTAGAGACATAAATCTGCCCTAACTACCTCAGAGTTGGGAAGTGGTAATGTTTGTCAAAGCATATTGAGAATTGTAAAGGTCTATAAAAATGTAAGTTATTGTATATTATTATTATACATATATATTATTATATGATAGATCTTAAATAGTCTGAGCCCCTGTGCCGGGAAGATGGGACAGTGAGTAGAAATGTTTACTTGGTGAAGTGTGTCCAAGTGAAGATACTTAATTTATTTCACAGTTTAAAAGACCATTTAACCATTTCTACTCCCAACTTTCTTTTGAGTCTCAGTTTACTTATTGATAAACAGGAGTAATAAACTTAATTTATTGGTTTTTGGTAAAAAATTTGTTGAGATACTATATACGAAGTACTTAGCAGAGTGCCTAGGATATATCAATTACCAAATAACCAGAGGCTTTAAAAGCTGTAATTGTCTATTTATGATAATTATGATCATGAGATGTACCAAAATATAGTATCTAATCTCATATAAATTCATATGTAAAGTTCTTAATCACTGATGGAGACCATATAATTATATTATAAAGCAATCATAGATAACAAACAATAAGTTAAACACACCAACCATATTTGGAAGTCAGAAATTTTATTAAATAATGAAAGTTTTGGAATACTAGAAGCACTGAACTCATAAACACATTCATGTTTTTAAGAACGTTCTGTTTTGATTAACCAAAATAATTAAATGCACACACCATTGGCTTTTAATTAAAAAAGATAACCATGTTATTTCTTAGTCCTCTTGAATTATAACAAGTGTGGTAGTTTTATTTGTCAGATAATACCATCTAAAATAAGTTATTTTAACAGATGCATAACGTGTTTCTGCAAAGAGTACAGACTATGGAATTATATAATTTGACGGATGTGTATTTAGCAGCTAATCTGTATTAAATTTATGGATAAATGATGAAACAAATTCCTTCCACTGTTATATAACCTAATTTGGGGAAGATTGCCACATAGACATGGATATAATGTAATGTAAGTTAAATGAAAGTAGGTATATATAGACATCAGGATGTGTGGTATGAGGTTAGCTAAGGAAGACATTTTGAATGAGGGCACTATAAGTGAAGACTTCAAGGTTTAGGATCCAGCCAATCAAAATCAGGAGTATTTGACTGTTGTAGGCGAAGGGAGAACATGAGCTAAAATATTACCAAGAGGTATGAGAAAAAAATGATCAGAGATGATGAATTTGTTCACTTTCTTTCTTACGATAATGATCCCATGTGTTTATTATATCAAAGCTTAAAAATCTTAAATATCTTAGAGCTCATCCAGTGTAATGTTTTTAGCATTTTTCCCATTTCCAGGCCCATAGTAAGTTAAAAAAAAAAACAAAAACAACTTGCCGAATTGTGCACATTAATTATGTGCAGTTTATTATATACCAATTATATCTCAATAAAGCTGTAAAACATTTTGTAAAGTGATCTAACAATGAATGGGAAGTGAGAATGTAGGTAAGTAGTAGGGGATCAATCTGTAATATATGTATATCAATATTATTCTATAGGAAGTTACATTTTTTTAATTAAAATCTCATTTCTAAAATATGTACCAAGTTCAGCTTCCTTTCCAAGATAACTCACTATAACTTTTGAAGAACATATAATCCCCCTAGTTTTTCCACATTTCTGAAACATATACAAAGACTCAAATATTTTTAATTCTTTTTTTTAAAAGATTTTATTAATTTGAGAGAGAGAGAGAGCATGAGAGGGAGGAGGGTCAGAGGGAGAAGCAGACTCCCTGCTGAGCAGGGAGCACGCCCGATGTGGGACTCAATCCCAGGACTCCAGGATCATGACCTGAGCTGAAGGCAGTCGCTTAACCAGCTAAGCCACCCAGGTGCCCCTTTAATTCATTTTTTAACTTTTAATTTTCAGGAAACTTCAGATTTACATGAGAGTACCAAAGATAGTAGAGTGAATTTCTGAATACTTTTCATTCAGTTTCTCCTAATATAAACATTTATAATAACCATGGCATATTTGTCAACATGAAGAGATTAGCATTGGTATCTTATTGTTACTACTATTGAAACTACAGACTTTATTTGGACTTCAGTTTTTCCACTAATATTTTTTTCTGTTCCATGATTCAGTCCACAGTACCCCATCATGTTCAGTTTTCATGATTTCTTAGCTCCAGTCTGTGATGGTTTCTCAGGCTTTCTCTGTCTTCCGTGACTTGGAAACTGAAGATACTGTTCAGGAATTTTGAAGAATTTTATAGAATTTCCCACAGGTTTGGTTATTTTTAGGTTTTTCTCATCATTCAACTTGGGGTGTGAATTTTGGGAAAGAAAAATCACAGAGATGAATTGTCTTTTTCATCCCCCGAGGGGAACATGATATCATCATGACTTTCTATTGGTGATGTTATCCTTGATTATTGGAGAAGGTGATATTCACCAGATTTTCTGCACTGTAAATCCCTTCAAATTAATGGATCAGCTTCTTTACTCCCTTCAATGTAGCTATATCATTTATTTATGATACAATTAAATTCATTCTTATACAGTCTGCATTTCATTCTGGAACCCCTGATATCATGCTTTTGTTTTGATTTTAAATCATCATACAGGAAAATTCACTCTGTGGGTTTTGACAAATGCCTGGTCATGTACCCACTACACAGTACTATATAGAACAATTCTATCATCTCCAAATGTTTCTTTCTACCTGCTACCCCTTTGTAGACAACCTCTTTCTACCCTCTGCATTTGACAACCATTGATCTATTTTCTATCCCTGTTGTTTAGCTTATTCCAGAATGTCATATAAATTAAATCATACAATATGTAGCCTTTGGGAGCTGGCTTCTTTCACTTAATGAAGTACATTTAAGAGTTATTCACATTGTTGGGCGCCTGGGTGGCTCAGTTGGTTAAGCGACTGCCTTCAGCTCAGGTCATGATCCCAGGGTCCTGGGATCGAGTCCCGCATCAGGCTCCCTGCTCTGCGGGGAGCCTGCTTCTCCCTCTCCCACTCCCCCTGCTTGTGTTCCCTCTCTCGCTGTGTCTCTCTCTGTCAAATAAATAAATAAAATCTTAAAAAAAAAAAAAAGAGTTATTCACATTGTTCCATGAATCAATAGTTTTTTCTTTATTGCTGAGTAGCTTTCATTTATATGGATATTATCCAGTTTGTTTATCCATTCATCTGTTGAAGGATATTTGAGTCGTTCCAGGTTTTAGTGATTATAAATAAATTGCTATAAGCTGTTGTGCACAGATTTTGTGTCAACATGTTTCCAATATACATGGGAAACTTCCAAAAAATGGAATTGCTTGATTAAATGGTTAAGTGTTCAATTCATTTTTTGCCAGTTATTTTTTCCTTCAAAATATTTTTAATTGAAATAAAATTTTCATTAAATAGTATATACTGTTTGGAGTTCAACAAGTTTTAAGTATCCATTTCTTCATGTAACTAAATCCAGATCAGGATTTAGAGCATTTTGATCATCCCAGAAAGTTCTTTCATTTCTTTTCTGTCAAACCCCCTTTACCACACATACACATAGACAACTGCTCTTCTGATTTTTATCTCCGTAGATTAACTTAATTTATAGTTTCATTGAACAAATGGAAAAATACAGCATGTACTCTTTTGTGTTTGGCCTCTTTTACTCAACATTGTGTTTTTCATGTTGATTCACTTGTTTTGTGAATTAATCATTCCTTTTTATTGATGTTTTTTCATAAAATTAATGATTATGCTCTGTTTATTAAATTGTTTGTGGACATTTTAGTTTCTTTTCCCAAGATTTTTTGATTGGGTGAATAAAGACAAAATTAACAGCAATTGTATACATATTTTTATAGAGAAACATTTTCATTTCTCTTGGGTAAATTCATAAAAGTGAAATCACTGGGATATGGGTGGGTATGTTATTATTTTATAGCTGACCAACAGCATTTTAAAGTGCTTGAATCATTTTATACACCCACTAATAGTATGTTAGAATTCCAACTGCTGCAATGTCCTAAAGTAATACTGATGTTATCTTTTTATTTTAGCTATCCCAGAGGGTGTGACATAGTGTAGTCTCAGTGTAGTTTTAGCTTCCATTTTCTTGATGAATAAAAACTGAAAAAAACATTATTTATTAGAGATACGTATTAAGAATATTTTCTTTGCAGTTACTGGTTTTCACTTTCATTTTTTAATGAGTAATCTTTATGGGCAAGATATTTTTAACATTAATGTTGTCCAATTAATTTTTTTTCTTTTAAAAAAGTTCGATTTTTGATCTAAGAAATTTTTACTGACCCATGCTTTTGAACATATTGCACTAGCTTTTATTCTAGATGATTTTTAGTTTTAGCTTTTACATTTAAGATACTTCTTGTTGACCTTACATCTTCCTATCAGCTGTGTTCCCCTACTTCTAGGTTCTTTGTTATTATTACTGTTTATTCCTTACAAGGTGAACTGTCATGTCATTTGCACATAAACAGAGTTGCATTTCTTCTTTTTAATCTTTATGAATCATCTTCCTTTTTATTGTATTTTTGTACAGGCAAGGTCTGCAAGGAGCATTCTGAGGTGACAGTAGAGACTTTTTTAGGGGAAAAGCATTCAATATTTCACTATTAATGATGAGGAAGTCCTCTTCCACTTCTGATTTGCTGAGAGGTTTTATCCTACATATTTAATTTTGGCAAGTGCTTTTTCTTCGTTTATGTGGATGATGCGTGCTTTTTTGTTTGTTTGTTTGCTGTTTTTTTAAATATGGTGATTTAGATCAATTTTTTTCAAATGTTAAACCAACTTTTCATTCCTGGATTTATTATGTGTAGTCAAGTTGTATTAATTTTTTATGTATTATTTTTTTGTATTTTTATGTATTACATAATTTTATGTATAATTTCCTAATATTGCTTGAAAATTTTTGCGTTTGCATCTAAATCCATGGAGGATATTGATCTATAATTTTCTTTTTAGTAACATCTTTGGAAGGTTTGACAAAATGATTAAATGAGTTAGGGAGTATTTTGTTCTAATCAATAAATTTGTTTAAATATTTGAAACAATTTACTGGTAAAGCTGACTGAGCTTTCTTACATGAATATTTTTAATTATGAGTTCATGACAAAAAAGATAGAGGCATATTTAAAGTTTCTATTTCCTCTTCTAATAGTTTTGGAAAGTTGTGCTTTTCCATGAATTGTCCATTTCTTCTGATTTCCTAATTATTGCCATAAACTTATTCATAATATTTATTATTATACATTTAATGTTTATAGAATATGTGGTAATGATCTTTTATTTCTGATATCAAAATTATTTTTTCTTGATCAGTCTTGCTATAGTCCTATCATTTCTATTTATCATCTTAAAGAAGTAACTTCTGTCACTGATATTTTGTTTTCTACTTCATTTATTTTTGCTATTTCATTTTCTCTCTTCTAAATAATTGAACTTTAATTTGTACTTACATCTTCCTTGATATAGTCTTCTAGCAGGGCACCTGAGTGGCTCATTGGTTAAGCATCTGCCTTCGGCTCAGGTCATGATCCCAGGGCCCTGGGATCAAGCCCCACATAGGGCTCTGCTCAGCAGGAGCCTGCTTCTCCCTCTCCCTCTGCCTGCCACTCCCCCCTGCTTGTGCTCTCTCACTCTCTCTCAAATAAATAAATATTTTTTTTTAAAAAATATAGTCTTCTAGCTTCTTTAATTTGCTCTTCTGGCTTTTTAAGTTGAAAACTTAGCTCATAGATTTTAAATTTTTCCTCCTTTATAATACTAACATTTAAAGCTACATAATTCCCTCTGTATATATAGATTTAGTCTCATTCCTTGATTTTTTTTTAAAGATTTATTTATTTGAGAGAGAGAGAAAGAGAGAGCATGTGAGTGGGGGGGGAGGGAGAGAAAGAATCTTAAGCAGACTCCCCACTGAGTGCAGAGCCCAATGCAGGGCTCTATGCCAGGACCACAAGATCATGAACCAAGCCAAAACCAAGAGCCGGATGCTTAATTGACTATACCACCCAGACACTCCCTGATAGTTTTGATGTATTGTACTTCAATTCTCATTTAGTTGGAAATATTTTTTTGTTTTCTCTTGTGATTTAGTACTTAACCAATAGGCTATTTAGGAGTATATTGCTTAATTTCCAAACATTTGGAGACATAACTGGGTATTTTATGATTTCTAATTCAATTTGGTTGGGATCATAGTGGATATTCTGTATGATTTCGATACTTTAAATAATTTGTTTAGTTTGTTTTACGACCTGCCATTTATTTTAGCTGTGTAGTGTTCTATAAATAAATAATAATTAAATCAATTTAGTTGATCATGTTCAAATTTTACCATTCTATTTTCATTATACTTTCATATTCTTCATCATTATATTTTTATATTTTTGCCTTATCAATTCCTAAGAAATGGATGTTAAATACTCCATTGTGATTGTAGGTTTATCCTTTTTTAACTTTAGTGCTATCAATTTTGTTTCCATTTACTTTGCAACTCTGTTATTGAGTACATATTTAGGAATATTCCGTTGACCATTTTATCTTTAAGAAGTGACCCTCTTTACCTCTGGTAATACTACTTGTCCTGAAGTCTAGTCTGTCTGATGCTAATGAATCAACCTCAGTTTTTGAGTTTAGATTTTGCATGCTATATTTTGTCTTTTATTTTTAAAATTTTCATGTCTTCATTTTTAAAATGGATAACTTGGAAGCAAGTAGTTGTAAATTAGTTTTTTTTAAATTATTCTGACAATTTCTGTCTTCCTTTTTAATTGGAATGTATAGTCCACTTACGTATAATTTAATTATTATGCTTCAAATATATCTATTTTTCCTACATATATTTTTTTTTTTTTTTAATTCATGAGAGATAGAGCGAGAGAGAAAGGCAGAGGGAGAAGCAGGCTCCCAAGGAGCAGCGAGCCCGATGCGGGACTCGATCCCAGGACCCTGAGATCATGACCTGAGCCGAAGGCAGACGCTTGACCATCTGAGCCACCCAGGCGCCCTCCTACATATTTTCTAATTATTCTCTCTGTCCTGTATTTCCTTTTTTCTTTCTTTTCTGCTATTATTTGAGTTAATTGAACACTTTTAGTTTTTAAGTTTGTCATTCTATCTACTTACTGGCTTTTTTTTTTTTTTTTTGGCTGTACTTTTTTATTGTTTGCTCTAGGAAGAGTGAAAGTTTAGCTGTAGAAAGAGAAGTACTAAGCAGTATGTGATTATAAGTTTAAGAGTGCTGTATTACGACGAATAATGGCTCTTGAAAATACCCCAGTCCAAATCATTGGAACCTGTGAATGTTACATGACAAAACTAACTTTTCAGATGTGATTGTTAAAGATCTTGCAATAGGAAGATTATCTTGGATTATCCTAGTGGGTCCTAAATGTAAAAGTGAACTTACTGGAGGGAAACAGAAGAAGATTTGACAACAGAGAACAGAAAAAAGGCAATGTGACCGCTGAAGTGTAATACTACCCTGCTGGCTCTAGAAGCTAGAAGAGGCAAAGAAACAGGTTCTCCCCTCGAGCTTCCAGAGGTAGTACAGCCTGCTGACACTTGGATTTCAGCCTTGTAAGATCTAATTCAAACATCTGATTTATAGACCTGTTAGAAAATGAATGTGTATTTTACATCCCCAAATTTGCAGTCATTTGTTACAGCAGACGTAAGAAGCACTTAGATAGGACCTTATATTTTCAATGTGACCAAATACAATAGAGTGTTATGCTTTCTAAGGTTTAGCAGCATCAAGGTATAAAATTAAGATAGAATTTTGATTAATTATTTCTTACCTTGAAAGGTCAGCTGAAATGTTTACTGCCAATGTATGAAAGGTATGGAATCACTGGAATTCATCATATACATGAAAAGTACAAAGGATTTGAGATGGTTAGAAAGATTCTATCCATTATATTTTATAATTATATTTCACTAAAGAAAAAGTTAAATTAGAAGACAGAGGTGATTTATTATGTCAAAACAAATTATCCATTCTGGTAATTCCCTGCACCAACAGTATTTCTAACTGGAAAATTAGTCTTCATCATCTACTCCCTAATCTAGTTAATCTTAATATTCTGGACTTGCAGAGTGACAACTAGAAACGTTTTTGGCCAGTGTCTAGTGTCACTTGAGAGTTGCAAAAATGGGGGCCTAGAAATATTAAACATATCATTTATCATTCTGATTCTAAGATAGTAAAAGGCCACAAATCAGTTGGTATTCCATAGAATACATTTCTCTCAAATCCTTGAAGAGTGATTATATAACTTTATATCCTTTAAATGTATATTTGTTATTACCCATTTAGTTGAAAAGTCATGTTTCACTTAGGAAAACAACAACCACTCTAGGATTTCTGAGAGGAATGACTTAATCCAGGCCATTTTAATCCACCCATTGTTGGAGGGTTAGGTGAGGAAGGCCAGGAAGAAGTTCCGCAAAATAGTTGATTCACAGGCACTCACATGGAAGCCGCAGTAAATGTCACCAATCTCATCAGGATATTGTTAGCTGTTCAAGCAGGCCATTTTCCTGACCTTTCTCTGAAGTGGTGGTAGATCTCAGCATTTTTGACAAGACCTCTTAAACATCCTTTCTCAGGGCGCCTGGGTGGCTCAGTTGGTTAAGCGACTGCCTTCGGCTCAGGTCATGATCCTGGAGTCCCGGGATCGAATCCCTCATCGGGCTCCCTGCTCAGCGGGGGGTCTGCTTCTCCCTCTGACCCTCTTCCCTCTCATGCTCTCTGTCTCTCATTCTCTCTCTCAAATAAATAAATAAAATCTTAAAACAAGAAAACAAAAAAGGCTTTTGTGCAAGATCTGCTTCCACCTGCCTCAGAGGTCATTTCCCCTTCCACCTTATAACTCTGGGACAAGTATCTCATAATGGTTTATCCGGCCTCAGAACTACATTTGGGGAAATAGAGCTCCTGATTTCTCTCTGCAATGCATAAGAGACCCTAAAAAGGGATACCACTGACACTAAGTTGAGCATGGATTATTTTTTCTTTGAATTCCTCCAGGTTTATGACATTTTATTTGTGGTAATTGAAATAGCCTCGGGCGCCTGGGTGGCTCAGTTGGTTAAGCGACTGCCTTCAGCTCAGGTCATGATCCCGGGGTCCTGGGATCGAGTCCCGCATCAGGCTCCCCGCAGAGCAGGGAGCCCGATGCGGGACCCCTTCCCCCCCCCGTTTTTTTTCCCCTTTTCCGTTTTTCTCTCTCTGAAAAAAAAAAAAAAAAAATTTTTAAAAAAAAAAAAAAAAAAAAAAAAAGAAATAGCCTTTAATAAAAAAAAAAAAAAGAAGAAGTGATTTGCCTTTGAAATATATTGCTTATATTGTTCTGTTGGTTTTGCTGTACTGTATTTTGTCTATTAACATTAATCTTCTGTCTGCATCTGATTTTTTCAGGCCCTATCAGCCAATGGTATAATAGCATCGTAATAGCAGTAACAACAGAGTAAATCTAAGTTGACCCTCAAACACTACATAGTGGATTCCTAATGCGTGCTTCAGTTTGTTAGAGATCATAGTCTTTCTCAACACGTTAACACCCATCATTTCATCTTTGATTGGAGGTGACCTTATTAAACATCTTTGGTCATATACTGATATGTCCTGTACTCCTGCTGTTGATTTTGTAATAACTGCTTTTCCATTCTGCATTATCAGTCATCTGGCTGAATCAGTAGGTGGGAGAAAAAGTATATCATTTTTTTTTTCCCCTAAAGTCTATAATTCTATTAGAATCCTATTTAATCTGTCCCAAAATATCTATCCCACAGGAATTCTGCAAAAGTCCCTGGGATGAAGGAGGAAATAAGCTACATTGCATTGGACTTAATTATATTTTTGCTCCAGAATCTGCCATTTAAAAAAAATAAGTTTTAGGGTGCCTGGGTGGCTCAGTTGGTTAAGCGACTGCCTTCAGCTCAGGTCATGATCCTGGAGTCCCTGGATCGAGTCCCGCATTGGGCTCCCTGCTCGGCAGGGAGTCTGCTTCTCCCTCTGACCCTCCCCACTCTCATGCTCTCTCTATCTCATTCTCTCTCTCAAATAAATAAATAAAATCTTAAAAAAATAAGTTTTAAATATTTCAGGACAGTTTTGCTTTACAGAATTATATTCAGTCTAGAACAGAGAACTTCCATATATTCCACATCCATATTCCCATTAGTAGCATCTCACATTGGTATGTTATATTTGTTACAATTAATGAACCAACATTGATACACTATTATTTTTTTAAGATTTATTTATTTATCTATTTGACACACAGAGAGAGAGTACAAGCAGGGGGAGCAGCAGGCTCCCCGCTGTGCAGGGAGCCCGATGTGGGGCTCCATCCCAGGACCTTGGGATCATGACCTGAGCAGAAGGCAGACCCTTAACTGCCTGAGCCACCCAGGCACCCCTTGATACACTATTATTAACTAGAGTTAACATTAAGATTTTCTCATTTTTCTCTAATGTTATTTTTCTTTTCTGAGATCAAATCTAGCGCAATACATTACATTTGGTACTGATATCTTGTTAGGCTCCTATTGGTTGTGGCATTCTCTAGGAGTTTGTTTGGGATGACCTTGATGCTTCTGAGTGTAATTAGGTATTTTCTAGAATGTCTCTCAGGATTTGCCTAGTGTTTTTCTCATGATTAAACTAGACTAATTCACTTGTGGTACCACACAGTTACATTGCTTTTTTCATCACATCACATCAAGGGTCCAAACTATCAATATGACTTATCACTGTTGTCTTTTTGATCACCTGGATTGAGATGGTGTTTGTCAGTTCTCTACACTGTAAAGTAACCCTACCCCTTTGCACACTGTACTCTTTGGATGAAAGTCACTATGAATAGTCCACACTTATGGGATAGGAGGAAATTATAATGCACTTTCTTCTCTCTCTCTCTTTTTTTGCAACAAATATGCTTTTATTTTGCTACAATGAACTGAATTTTTGTTTCAAACCCCTTTTACGCTGAGTGGTCTGTCCCATCTTTCCTAATGGTTATGAGCAAGTTCTGGGAGCATTTTTACTTAACTTTTTATTGAAGAGTAATTGACTTACAATATTGTATTAGTTTCAGGGGTACAACATGGTGATTCAATATTTATACACATTACAAAATGGCCACCACAGTAAGTCTAGTTAGCATCTGTTACCATAAAACCTATTACATTATTTGACTATATTCCTTATGCTGTACATTCCATTCCATGTCTTATTTATCTTATAACTGGAAGATTATACCTCTTAATGCCCTTCACCTATTTCATCCATCTTTCTATGGCTCACTGACATTGTTGCAAATGTCAGTATTTCATTCTTTTTTATGGCTGAGTGATATTCTGCTGTTTGTATGTGTATATACATATATGTATATGTATATGTGTATATGTACACATTGTGTATATGTATATACATATCCAATTGTGTGTATGTGTGTGTGTATATATATATATAGTGTGTATGTGTGTGTATGTGTATATACATATACTGTGTATGCGTATCCATTGTGTGTATGTGTATATACATATGTAAGTATATATTTATATGCAAATATTTTATATAATAAATTCATATTTATATACATATATACACATACACACATACCATATCTTCTTTATTCATCTACTGATACCTACTTAGTGTTTCCATAGTTTGTCTATTGTGTATAATGCTACTGTAAATATAAGAGTGCATTGTCTCTTTGGATTAGTGTTTTTATTTAATTTGGATAAATACCTGGAAGTGGAATTGCTGGATTATATGGTTGTTTATTTTTGTTTGAGGAAGAGCCATAGTGTTTTCCATAGTGGCTGTACCAATGTACATTCCACTAATGGTGTACAAGGGCTCCCTTTTCTCCACATCTTCACCAATGCTTGTTATATCTTTTTGGTAATAGCCATAGTGACAGGTGTGAGGTGACATCTTCATTGTGGTTTTGATTTGCATTTTCCTGTTGGTTAGTGACGTTAGTCCATTTTCTTGAGGGCAGAGTACTTACATACATTATTTGGAATTCTTTTGCATAGGACATTTGTGTCTTCTTCCCCATTTATTTATTAAATCCTGCTAGATGTGATGTGCATTTTATACATTGTTGGGTTAGATTAGCTAATATTTTGTTAAGATTTTTTGCATCTGGTTTATGAGAGATACTGTTTATCTGGTTTTGGTATTAGGGTAATTCTGGCATTATATAGCTAATTAGGAAGAATTCATCCTGCTTCTGTTATTGAAAGATAATTATAGAGAATTGGTATCACTACTTTCCTGAATGTTCAGTAGAATTCACTGGTGCAACCATCTGGACCTGTTGATTTAAGTTTTGGAAGATCATTAATTGTTGTTTCAATTTCTTTAATAGATACAGAGCTAATTAGCTTATCTGTTTTTCCTTGTGTGTTTTTGCGTTTGCATCTTTCAACAAATAGGTCCATGTTATATAAAATACCAGATTGGTAGTCATAGACTTGTTTATAACATATTTTATTATCCTACTATCTCTATTCAATAATAGTGACGATTCCATCTAATTTATCTAATTTCTGATATTAGTGATGTGTATTTTCATTTTTTTCCTTGGTTAATATGGCTAGAGTTTAATCAATTTTATTGATCTTGTTAAAGGATCGGATTTTTTTTATTGGTTTTCCTCTGTTTACTGTTCTTCATTTCTATAATTCCTGATAATTTTTGTTATTTATTTTCTTATCTTGTTTAAGGCCAGTAGTTTCCCAAAATGAAAGCCTTAGATTGTTAATTTTAGATCCTTTTCTTCCCTAATGTATTTTCACTGCTACAAATTTTCCTTTAAACACAGCTTTCACTGCAATCTGCAAATATTGGTAAGTTGTATTTTAATTATAATTTAGTTCAAATATTTTAAATTTCTTCAGACATTTCTTTGTATTCTGTGTTATTTAGAAGTATTGTTTAATTGGGGAACCTGGGTGGCTCAGTCGTTAAGCATCTGCCTTCAGCTCAGGTCATGATCTCAGGGTCCTGGGATTGAGCCCCGCATCGGGCTCCCTGCTCGGCAGGAAGCCTGCTTCTCCCTCTCCCACTCCCCCTGCTTGTGTTCCCTCTCTCGCTGTGTCTCTCTCTGTCAAATAAATAAAATCTTTAAAAAAGAAGTATTGTTTAATTTCCTTAATTTTTGAGATCTGCCACCTATCTTTCTGTTTTGATTTCTTTAATTCCATTTTGTTTGAGAACAGACTTCATATGATTTCTATTCTTCTAAATTTATTAAAGTGTGTTTTATGACCCAATTGTCCTTTTTTTTTTTTTTTTTAAGATTTTATTTATTTATTTGAGAGAGAGACAGAGACAGAGACAGAAAGCACAGCAGGGGGAGTGGCAGGCAGAAGGAGAAGCAGGCTTCCTGCTGAGCAGGGAGCCCGACATGGGGCTCCATCCCAGGACCCTGAGATCATGACCTGAGCTGAAGGCAGACGCTCAACTGACTGAGCCACCCAGGTGCCCCAGACCTAATGTGTTCTATGTGATGAATATTCCATGTGAGCCTAAGAAATGTATATTGTGCTGTCTTTGGGTGATATCAATTAGATCAATCTGATAATAATGTTGTTCAGGTCAAAGGTAGCCTTCATGATTTTTCCACCTCAGATTATTCATTATTGATGAGAAATGTTAAACTCTGCAATGTTAAAATAGGTACTCTGTCGTCCTTTCACTTCTATAAGTTTTTCCTCATGCATTTTGATGCTGTATTGTTAGGTGCATACACATTTAGGATTATTATGTCTTTTTGGAGGGTTGACTTCTTTATCACTATGTAATGTATATCTTTATTCCTGATAATTTTCTTTGATTCGGAGTCAGATTTGTCTGAATAGGTGCTCTAAGTTTCTTTTGATTAGTGTTAGCATTTTATATATTTCTCTATCTCTATCTCTTTACTTTTAACCAATCTGGGTCTTTTTTTTTTTTCTCTTTATTCACCCTGACAATTGTTGTCTTTTAATAGGTATATTTAAACCAGTCATATTTTCGGGCGCCTGGGTGGCTCAGATGGTTAAGCGTCTGCCTTCGGCTCAGGTCATGATTCCAGCGTCCTGGGATCGAGTCCCGCATCGGGCTCCCTGCTCCTTGGGAGCCTGCTTCTCCCTCTGCCTCTCTCTCTCTCTCTGTCTCTCATGAATAAATAAATAAAATCTTAAAAAAAAACAGTCATATTTAAAGTGATTATTAATATATTTAAACCAATCACATTTAAAGTGATTATTGATATACTATAACAACCAGGATCAATAACAACCAGGTTTATAATTATATTCTGTTCATTGACAGAGGCCCTTTTTCTGTGTTCTGTTTTTAAAGTGTGTATTTTATGTGATTCCATTTTATTTTGTTCCCCAGGATATCAATTATACTTCTCTCCTTTTTTTTTAAATTGCAATTTCCCTGGAGGTTTTTAATTTTTTTTTTTAAGATTTTATTTATTTTTTAACATCAAGAGACACAGTGAGAGAGGGAACACAAGCAGGGAGAGTGGGAGAGGGAGATGCAGGCTTCCCGCTGAGCAGAGAGCCCGATGGGGGGCTCGATCCCAGGACCCTGAGATCATGACCTGAGCCGAAGGCAGACACTCAACGACTGAGCCACCCAGGCGCCCCGAGGTTTTTAATTTTTTTTTTTTGTTTTTAAGATTTTATTCATTTATTTGAAAGAGAGACACTCAAGAGAGAGAACACAAGCAGGAGGAGCAGGAGAGGGAGAAGCAGGCTTCCCGTGGAGCAGGGTGCCCGATGCAGGGTTCCATCCCAGGACCCTGGAATCATGACCTGAGCAGAAGGCAGACGCTTAACGACTGAGCCACACAGGCTCCCCTCCCTGGAGGTTTTTAAATAGCCTATATCTGCTTTAAAATGACACTACTCACCTTCACATGTAATAGGTACCTTGTATTAGAGTAGTCCAAAGCCCTCTCTCCTTTCCTTTATGATAAATACTTTCACTCTTTTTACTTAAGTATATGTTATAATCATGTAATGCACTGTTACAATTCTTACTTTCAATTATCTTCTAAATCAATTAAAAATAGGAAAAGGAAATACTTAATTTAACTTTCATCTATTCTTTCTTCATTGCTTTTCCTTCTTTCATGTAGATCCATACTTATGATCTATATCATTTTTCCTTTGCCTGAAAAAAATCTTTCAGTATTTCTTGTAGCTCCTGTCTGCTGTTGATAAATTCCCTCAGATTTTGTTTTGTTTTGTATTTAGTGTAAAAATATTTATTACTCTTAACTTTTGAAGAATAATTTCACTGGCATAGAATTTTAGGTTTTTCCTTTCCTTTTCTTTCAACACTAAATATTTCACACCATTGTCTTCTTGTTTGCATTGTTTCTTAGGAAATACTTGAGCTGATTCTTTTTTGTTCAGATGTCTTTTGCTTTTTCAAAAAAATTGTCTTTTTTTCCTTTGCTTTTTTGGAGTTTGAATACAATATACCTTTGATTTTTTATAGCCTCATTATGATATGCCTAAGTATAAGGGTTTTTTGTGGTTGGGAGTGGTTGTTGTTATTTATACTCCTTAGGGTTCTATGAGCTTCCTGGATCTTCTTATATTTCCTTCATATTGGAAATTTCACAGCCATATTGCTTCAAATATTTCTCATACTTCATTCTTTGTTTTGTTTCAATTATGTGTATGGTACAGCTTTTTAAATTCTCTCTTAATTCTTAGATAATCTCTTCTATTTTTTTATTTAAATCTGGAAAGTTTTTGTTGATGTATCTTTCAAGCTCACTGATTTTTTTCCTAAATCCAATATACTAATGAGATCATCAAGATATTCTTCATTTTTATTACAGTATTTTTATTTGTAAATTTCCCTTTTATTCTTTCTTAAAATTTCCACCTTTCAACTTACATTAACCCTTTATTTTTTTCTTATTATCTGCTTTATCCATTAAAGCCATTAGCTTATTAATCGTATTTATTTCTAAGTTGTCTGGTAATTCCAACATCTGTGTTATGTCATAGTCTGGTCCTTATGCTTGCTTTGTTTCTTCAAACTATTGTTTTCCCCCTAGCCTTTGGCATGCCTTATGATTTTTGTTAGGAACCAAACATGTTGCATCCAATAATAGGACTGAGGTAAAATAGTTCTCTGGTGTGAAGATTTATGTTCATCGGAGTAGGAATTGGGCTTTGTTTTCTGTTTGCCACAGTTTAAATGCGAGAAGCTTTAAGTTTCTTGATGGTTCTTGTTTTTGTCAGTCTTCTTGACTTTGGGCTTCCTTAGTTCTCCTCCTTAGAGAGAGTCTGTGTCTTTTAGTTTTTTCAGCTGTAATCCACAGTTGTTATATTTGGGTCCTATTGATATGGTATTAATATGTTGAGGAGGAAGTTTCTATAAACTTTCAATTTATCTCAGTCCTTTAGTGGGCCTGTGTCTCTGGCCTCTGAACTTCATGATATCTCTTATTGTTGTTTCCCCTCCTATGTGAGACAGAAAGTCTGGAGGGGGCTACCTGGGAGGAATGCTCTTTTATCAAGGCTCTGGAACAAGATTCTGATAAGTCTTCCCCAGGGAAAAAAAAAAAAAAAGTCTTCCCCAGAATAGTAGGCCTTTGTTAGGAAGAATGCTTGTGGTGTAGTGGTATGATTAACAAGAATTACTCTTCTCCCTCTCCTAGAGACCTGTGGGGATCTTTCTTTCTTACTTCTTCACAAGGAAAGCTAATGGGATTCTCGAATATAAATCCCATGAAAGTATGGAATCACCTAAAGACTGCAGCCCCCAAGAAGTTTCCCACTTTCACCTAAGTCCATACTTAGCCTTTAACAATCCATCAAATCCACATTGTAATTGTCCCTGTCAGTTGAGGGCTCCATTGGCTTGTGCTCGATCTTGACTATCACTCCAGGTTCACTTGTTTCACCGGATCTCAGGGAGTGTTTGTCCTGGGAATTCAGTTCTCTGATGGGTCCCAGAAATTACCGATTTTTAGTTTGTTCAACTTTTACATTCTATCTATAGGGGATTGAATGATGTCTTTAAAGCTCTTTACATATTACAGCTGAAACTAGATGTTGTGCATTGTTTTTTGGAGCCACATTAGTGTATCTCAAATATGTCTTAAGGATGAATTTCTTTCCTGCCTGGTATCCTGTCAAGAAGTTTCAAGAAGCAAGTTATGGATAGATTCTTTTTCCAAGGTGATTTAGAAAGTCTTAATCCTGCAAGGCAACTTTCAATCTCAATTTCTCAGTTACTCAGTAGTTTACGGGTCTCCTTGGTCTTAACCACAAGGAGGCATCCCTATCCTTAAAAGTTCGGATTTGCCTGTGTGGCTTTCCCTATAGCACACTGTTCTCAAAACACAAAACAAACAAGCAAACAAAATCATAAATCTAAGTAATAATTTGTATTTATGGTTAAAACTTGAAGTTGCTTTGAAAATGAAAGCCAGTATTCAGTAAGATGCTATTTTGAGTAGAAGCCCCCCTGCTGAACTACAACTGAAATATTTTATGGAAAATGCTTTTTTGAAGTGTGGGGGAAGTACCATAAAGTAATTGTCCATCCAAAAGTTTAGGAAGAGATTTTTCTGCAAACTGGAAAAATCGTATGCCAAAAACATGCACTTGTAAGTTAATTAAGATTGTGTCTCATTTGATAGTCTTACATCAAATATCATTATTGTGTTTACTCTTAATAGGGCCCATGCAGAAACAAAAATAGTACTACCATACTTATTTTTTTAATCAAAAATACATCTTAAGTTCTGCTTTCTTCATTCGTCTAGTGTGCACTAAAGGTTAAATTTAACATTTCATTTCTAGTGTACTTTAGGCCATTTACTTTGACTCTTAGAATTATTATTTAAAGAATCCTGGTGTAGTGTTCTATTTATTGATGGTATTTTTAGCTTTCAAAAAGCTCTGCCTATGAGGAACAGAAAGATTGGAATTGACATTAGGTTATCAACCACTTACAAAATGATTTTTAATCTCCATTGCATATAATTTACATTAAGAACAGAAGAAATTTGTGCCTGAAACAGATGAAAAAATAAACCTTATTCCTCAAAAGTGTTCATTTTTCACAGAATCACTAGGTTGTCCACTGCCTAGACAATGATATTCCGGAAATCTTTTTTTTTTCCCCCAAACATTCCATTACAAGCGTTGCTACAATGCACAGCTTATTTTTCCACACCCACACATCTACTAACATTAGTTTTTCTGAAGTGTGAAACAGGACTTCCTGGTGGCGCCTTCACATTTTACGTAACTGTTGATGAAGCCACTGCTGACACTGGGAATGTCACTGTAAAATCCCGAGACTTTTTGGAGAAGAGAAAAGCGTTATCCAATTATATGCTCAAAATGTAGCACTGGCAAGTAACTGAGAAGGCAGTCTTAACCTACCTGTCAGCTCTTCAAAATCTGTGGCCTACCAGTTTGAGGCAACTTCCTTGCTCAAAGCCTTTATTAAACAGTTTAAAAACTATGAATTACAGAGTTTTGCTCATTTAGGAGACAAGAAGGAAATACCTACTCAGCAAAAAAAAAAAGAGGAGATATGTTTTAAATTGGTCGACTTCACAGTCTGAATTCTGTAGACAGTTGCAGATGTGTGTGTTTTGTGGGGTAGTTCTCAAATTATTGTGGTCTGAAAGAATTATTTTGCAAGCATATCTGTAACAGCTTTAGAGAGCTGCAGTTCTCTGAATAGTTTAGGACAAAAAAAATTGCTTTAGGTTGAATTTCTCTGATCATTGATGGGAGCTGATGTTCCTTTGGCCTGATTTATTCTTCATTTATATCCCTACAGTCAATTGCAAACCCTCTATTTCTATTTATAGTTCTATAAGGTTAATTTTAAATCCTCTATTTTGCCAGTTAAAATGGCATATGTCAGATCTTGATTGTAAAAGCATAATTTTACTCTGAGTTATTCAAATGGGGAGGGAGAGGAAATCTTTTACATGAAATTATAATTTTGAACAGAGAAAAAATTGGCATTATTTCAGTTTATTTAAAAAATTAAATGATTGTGATGAAGTTCAAGTGGCTCATGGGTTATTGTTATATTTCTTTTTTCCTGTCAATGTAGAGAAATATAAACTGCATAAGTGATGTGGAATTGTAGCAATGATCATTAACTGTGTAGAACTATATTTGTTTGGAGTTCTTTAATCTTTTTACTTTTTATAATGTATGGCATTGCTTCTTATTTTTTAGAAGGGGGAAGGGGCAGAGGCAGAGGCAGAGGGAGAGAGAATCTGAAGCAGACTCCTGCTGAGCCTGACACGAAGCTAGATCCCATGACCATGATCATTACGTGAGCTAAAATCAAGAGTCGGGCACTCAACCAACTGAGCCACCCAGGCACCCCGGCATTGCTTCTTAAACTTATTTCTCTTAAGCACTTAGTCAAATGCTTAACATTTATGTTATATTATAGGTATTTTTAGGCTGGGTTGATACTATAGGTATCTTTACCATGCAGCACTGGCTACCCTGGAAACAGTTTACACTTTGTATCCTCTTTTGATACTTAGGTGCGGCCAATGGGTTGTAATAACAAAATGTCCTGTAGTTGCTTCTGTAAATCTTCTTTAAAAGTGAAAGACTCCTGTCTATTCTTATTTCTATCTTCTTTCTTCCTGCTATCTGGAATGCAGAAAATATGGCTTGAGCTGGAACAGCCATTTTGAACTATGAGATGACCTTAAGAATGGGGCTAGCACAGGACCAAGTAACACAGTAGAAGTAGTCTTACTTCCTGAGGATTTCCCAGGCAAAGCCTCCATTTTCTTCCTGAAGGTATTTATGTCAGAAAGCAATAAACTTCTATTTTGGTTCAAAAACTAATATTGTAAGTATCTGTTACAGCCAAACTGGGCAGAAAAAACACTCCATGCTTATACCAAGTTTCTACCCAAATGGGTATAGTACTGGCCATGTGTTTTTTACTAACTATCCTTGGGATAGTATATGCCCTTCTTCATGGCCCAGATATAATTACTCTGAGCCAATGTGCCCACACATTCAGGGCGGTAGTGTTGGTACTGGACTAGAAAGATAGATTTTCTTTTTTATCTAGACAGTTATTTATCAGAATAGAACTGCTATCATCCCCCTTCCCCAGTGGCCCTTTGCCATCCTGGCTCTTGTCCATTATAACTAGGCCTGGCTTTTACTGGTCTAATTTTACTCCAGTGTGTCTGAATCATGAGTAATGCTTGCCTTATCATTATTATGTATCTATTAATTTACTTATGTAGATTTGTAGACTTTGATTAAGAGTGGATATAAAACACTCCTCTAGTCTGTCCGTAGCAAACACTATTCTGATCTGCTATAATATCTAAATTCAAAAGTAGATTGTACCCACTGTTTCTTAGTAGAGATGTTCATAGTATTTTACAGGAAACTACAGAGGAATAGCAACCTACGGTGAGTGCCTTTTCTCTCTCTCAGGGTTTCAATCATCAGTAATAGAACTTAAGGAAATAAGCAGTACAGTATTTCTTGCCAATCCAATTTCCCTTGCACAAACACATTTTTTATGTACACATGACCTACATAATGACTAATAGAGCATAGAATATAATTTGTTGATTAATATCTGGTTTATCGTCATGACATATTTTCCTGAGAGGAACATTTTCCTAATGGAAAGATGCATATCTTTGATTTGTCTTAGCTTGGGTTTCCACATGCAAAGTGAAGTGAAATATTTTGGTACACTTTCAGGTATGTTATTCTGAATTTCACACTTAAGACAAAAATCTTTTTAGTCTAGCATTACAGGGGTAGTTGATTAACTCATTTTATATTGTTGGCATAGACTAAGGTACATTTAAAGACAGTAGATAAATAAAAGAAAAGGTTTACCTCTTAAATACCCAATAAGCAAACTTAAACCAACCATAAATATTCATCAAACTAATTAAACACATCGTGTACAATCAGGTATATTTGTTAGGTTGATATCAAATCAAAGATTTCATATTTAAAATAGTCAAAAATTATTCTTTTAATATGCAAAACTGATAAAAATTGGCCGTATGAAATTGAATCATAATCACAATTGAGCTTGTAGGTGACATTTATAAATCCCCAGACATCTGAAACACCAAAGTTCTAAGTAGAATTATAGTGAAATAATTTAAAAATTATACCTGAATGTGAAAATAACTTTAAAATCACAAAATTATTCATTCTATTGTGATGTTTAGGAAAAAAAAACATTAAAATATCTTGTATTTTTTTCTTGATATTACTTTAAAGGATATACACTACTCATGAATATTGCTTAATTGGATGCCATTTTAGATATGCTATGTATTTTTCTTTTCCTATGAGACATATATGTCCACAAAGGATATTGTGTTTAAAAGGCTTCTAAAAATTTGTTTAAACAGATTGTTTAAATAGATATATGCCTTGTATTATGATTATTGTGATTTAAATTTCTTGAAAAATCCGTTCAAACACATAGTTTGATCATGGAAGTTGATTCAGGTATTTGGCTTTACTGTCCTTATTGTGAGTATACTAAAATTCATCCTGGGTTGTATAGTTTTAAAGGTTCTACAGAAATGGTACAGATCAGCATATCTAAGATACATTGACATGACTTGTTCCACTGCGGGGAAAAGTTACATTTGGAGACAGCTACTTGACTCTTACCCAGGGAAACATCAACTATCTGAGTAATGACTGACCATAAATCTGGAGAAATCCCATACCATGTGCTGTTCCATTGCCTCCTCACTCTTTCAATCATATGAATAATGCAATCCATTAGAATAAAATACAAATGGGTCAAAGTGTTTGTTTTTTGGAAGAATTGGGTAAAATAATTAGCAATTTTCATGGCTCAGAATGGTTTAATTTTAAGTGAACATGTTATGATTATTGAGAATATTTCAGGGACTCCCAGCAACATTTTCATGTACAGAAGAAAACTGATTCTGAATGTGTATATACAGCAAGTAAAAAAATCTAACATTTTCTGCTTTAAATATGTACTTTTGGGGCTTGTTGCTGTGATAAAGCCCTTCCTTGTAAAAATAAAGTAGAGAAAAATATCAGAGCTACTTATAGATTCAGCAAACTTAAATTGGAAGTGCACTCCTTTTTATGGCACATTTGCAGAGCTCAAGTGAAATTTAGACTTTATCTGTGATATTTGAATTTAGTGTTACCAAAATGTTCTATTATTTATCAATATTTTTTAAAAGTCCAGTGGAATCTTACTATTGCCACTCTTTTCTTCTCATTATATGTGTTAAACCTGGGTGATTTTTCTGTCCTGAACAATTTTTTTCCTTTTCCTGAATTTCATCCACATATGCAACTATCTAATTAACATTTCCATTTTCCCCTACTTTCTCCCTGCCAAATACTCCATTTCCCAGTATTCCCAATCTCAAGGAATTGTATCACAATTTGCATGATCAGAAAGTCAGTCACCAGAATATACATAGTAATTCTCTTTCTCAAATTCTGTGTGAACATCACTTTCTAATCTACCTCTGCTAAAGCCTGTGTACCTAGTCATCAGTTACATTCCCATAAATGACTGCACTAACTTTAGAGATAAGACTGTTACAATAATTGCCTAGCTGGTTTAGAATTGAGTATGTATTCCATCCAATCCATTGTTCACAATTTTTTATAAGTTTATAAAACAAATACTACACTATTTGTTTTAGTTACTTGCTTTTGCTTGTAAAAGGAAAACAAAATATCCAGTCACCTCGATATTGTCTACGGAGACATCAAACTCTGCTTCTCCTGGCTTTTCAGCATCAACTCTTAATGACATTCTCCTCAGATGTCACCATCAAGTATTAGAATTCTTGCAGTTCTTAGGATTTGTTTTCCCTAAGAATAGTCTCTGAAATGCTCCCCATCACTGCATCTGCCACTCTCTTCCTGCCAACATCAGTCTCCAGACCACCTTATGGATAAAACCTACTGTTCTTTCAGGAGTAAGTTCATATAACCTTCCCTGTGAAGTTTTTCATGGATCCCAGAGGTATAATTCAACACTCCTTCTTTTTTGTACAACTAAACCATTTGTCTGCTTGTGTAATGGCTCCAGAATTTAATAATGCATTGAGAGTTTATGTGTCAATTTATCCCTAATAGGTTGAAAAAGTTCACTGGATAATTTAATTTTCTTCATACTGTTTAACACAAGTCCAACATAAAGTATAGTAAAACCAAGATTCTAATTTTATGAAGATTTATTTATTTATTTGAGAGAGAGAGCATGCACACATGTGAGCTGGGGGGGAGGGGCAGAGAGAATCCCAAGCAGACTCCCCACTGAGCACAGAGCCCTACACGGTGCACAGTCTCAGGACCCTGAAATCATGACCTGAGCTGAAATCAAGAGTTGGACACTTAACTGACTGAGCCACCCAGGTGCCCCAAGATTCCATTTTTTTTTAAGATTTTATTTATTTATTTGACAGATAGAGAGAATGAGCTAGCACAAGCAGGGGAGCAGGAGAGGGAGAAGCAGGCTCCCAGCTGAGCAGGGAGCTGGCCAAGGGGCTCCATTCCAGGACCCTGGGATCATGACCTGAGCCGAAGGCAGGTGCTTAACCAACTGAGCCACCCACGCACCCCAAGATTCCAATTTTATATGTAAAAACTAAAATATTATTTCCCCAGGGTCACATCATGAGTATGGGAGAGGAAATTCAAATGCAGGTCTGCATGACCTGCATGAAATGGTTTCATTTCAGTTTTTCAAATAGAAGGTGTTATTTAAGTGTCCTGACAATTTGGGAAGTCTGCACCGTTAGGACTACACAAGAATTTGGGTTGTGTTTGGCTCTGTCGTTAGAAGATATGGGATCCTAGGAAGTAATTTACCTTCCATGGAATTCAGTTTTCTGAGAGTAGGACACAGTGCCTTCTAAGTTCGTATTTAGCTCTCAAACCCTATGAAAATGTGTTTTCTGGTTATGGACTATAATAATCAAAATGACTATACTTTTTACCTAGTAAGGACTGAGACTTAACAGTGAAATGCAAGTTTTGCTCAGGAATTTCCCAAAAATCTTCCTTCCTGTATGCTCGACTTTAACTTTTTTTTTTTTTATCTCAGCACATGTGCCCAGTGATTTTATTCAGTTTATTGTCTATTCAAGATACTTCAAACTCCATTTTTCCATAGAAGCAATTGTTTGTAATTAAAAAATGGTTTATCTGAACTTGGAAGAAAATGTTAATATATTTGAAGTGCAAAAACAAAGATTATACTTTGTACTGGCACCATTATGATTAGATGTCTATTTTATCTCACAGATGGGGGAACATATTCAGAGATATTGGCCAACAGAAATGCAAAGTAACCACATGTACCTTGCATCCTTAAAAAAAAAAAAAAAAAAAAAGCCTAGACAGACTGTCCAATTGGTCCACCTATAGTTTTCAAAATAAATGAAGTCTTGACCTTTTTTTTTTATTCCTTTTTTCTTGAAATTACTGACTCAATAATAAAAAACCCAACACATTGTCCTTGTTTTCTACAGTGTTGCCTGAAGGATAAGCCTAGTAGCTAGAATTCAAGGACATGTTCACAGGAAGAATTCTCAGGGACTTAACTTATTAAATAGTCCTTCTTTTCCTCCTCCTTCTTTTTCTTCCTTCTTCCTTCTTCCTTCTTTCTTCTTTTCATTAGTAAGATTTGTCCTTGCCCTCAGTTGCAACTGGAATTTCTCAGAACAAAATTCTCTGTTTCAACTTGTCTGGGCTATTCTGTTTCATGATCAGAGATTTCCTCTTATTTCTCTGAAGATATTATTTTTTTAATTAGTTTTATATTTTCTTTTGCTATATTTTTTTGCTTGTTTTATTCAGAATCTATTATTTTTCTTTTTCTTTTTGGTTTGCCCTTTAGGTTAGATTTTCCTCAGATGTCTGTCAATCTTTTATGCCTATTGATATTTCAGTGGGAGAAATTGAATTGCTAATTGAAAGTGCTGTGTGGTGGCTTAGCTTGCCGAGCATTCAACAGGAATATGTGTAGTTGATTGGAGGCAGGGAGCCCTATGTCAGCATATGGATGTCTTTTCTCTTGTGCCTGTATCTTTTAAGGACACTCCTGTAAAAAAAAGAATACATTGTTTTACACCACAGTATACAGCCACATTAAAGAGATGGTAGTTCTGTCAACACAGTACCTTCTGGCGTCTTATCCAGAGAGCCACACTGAAGTGTTTTTGGGCTGAGAGCCTCCTGTTTATATCATGTAATCCCAATTACCAATAACAAGCTTATTGCAACTTTCAAAATTAATCAGCTATAAGGTGGCTTTCTTTCTGTTACCTTTAAGTTAACAGAAATTGAAATCCACACTATATGGATAAAAATTAACTTAACTACCCAGATTAACTTTCTGAAGGATTTGAAGGTATGACAAGTTAAGGGGAACCAGATAGTAAAGGGTAAGAAGCAAAAATATATAATGCTTTTGTAGAAGCCATGAGGCTCTAGAAAAAATGACATTAATAACCATCTAGTATTCCTTCATGGTTATTATATGCTTGACAATTTTCTAACTTATATACTTGAATTTTTTTTTTCAATTAATGTTCATCCTGCTGTGTCTCTAACCAGAGACTGACTGTACAGACCATATTAGTGAGCTCCTTACTCCTCTGGCTTTCAGTTGAGTTCAGTCCTAAGAACAGAAAGACGAACGGGAGATCTCAGGATTTATTCTGCCTGCTCTCCCCAACAGGATCCTCTCAAGCTGCCTGCTTCCCTCAGCCAAAAGCCACAACTCTTTTGAAGTCATCTCTCTCCATGCAAACTTCTCCTACCTTCAGAAGGCTGGTAGCCAGCAACTCTTCTTACCTTTCAGTCCTAGAATGGGTGACAACATCCACTATTCCTTGGAGGTTCCCTGTAGCCTCCTCATTTTTACAAAGTCTTTTTATTAAGTCTTCCTATAATTAACTTTACTTGTACATACCATCTATTTTTTTTTAATTGGGAATATCCAATCCATTGATTGACAGCCCTACCTGTCTCTGAGAAAAACATGAATGTAGTGAAATGTTCTTTCCTATTGAAGAAAAAAAAAAGGTGACAAATAATAGCTAACCTTTATTGAGCACCTACTAGATGCTAGGAAATAATCTGAATTTTTTTCATGCACTAAGTCATTAATATCTCAGAAGTGAATGCAGGATCTATTATTATTACTTCTGTTTTATACATGAGGAATCTGGGGAACTTGCCCCAGCTCACACAGGTAGTACATAGCAAAGCAAGTTGGTTCAAAAAGGTTTGAATACACATAGAAAGTGTTGAATTGAGAGCAATAATCCAGTCTACTAAAAGGGAGGGTGCTTAAAATATTCTAAACATGAAGGGACACCTGGGTGGCTCAGTCGTTAAGCCTCTGCCTTCAGCTCAGGTCATGATCCCAGGGTCCTGGGATGGAGCCCAGCATCGGGCTTCCTCCTCGGCAGGGAGCCTTCTTCTCTCTCTCCCACTCCCCGTGCTTGTGTTCCCTCTCTTGCTGTGTCCCTCTCTGTCAAATAAATAAAATAAAATCTTTAAAAAAATAAAATAAAATATTCTAAACATGAATACACTGGCAAGATGCATGCTTTCACATATCGGTATTACTTCCTTTCAGAAATAAAATGTTCAGATTTCTTTTTCCTGGAAAATGACTTTGGGAAAGTGTGAAAAATTTGTGCACATTGGTAATACAAAGGAGTCCGGCCTCAACTGAAAAGTAATAACATTTTACCCATTTCTAATAATCCTTGTAAGACTGAGGAGGCCTCCTTACACTGATCATGTTGGTGATGGAGATGATGATTATGGTGATGATGTTTTGTAGAATTAGAATTCAAATAAATAGAAGAGAACATTATTTTACATTTTGATGTGCAACCATAATTTCATGTAATATTTTACATGCATCTGTGGAATTTTCTTTAGGTCTGTTGGATAAGATATATTGGACTTTATCAATAAAGAGAATGTTAAGAGAATCAAAAGATAAGCCTCAAACTGGGAAAAAATATTTGCAAATCCCACGTCTAACAAAGGACCAGAATTTAGCATATAGAATGAACTCTTAAAATTCACCAGTTAGAAAACAAACAACAGAACTAAAAAAAGGCACTTTAGTTTAGAATTACACATGACAGGCACATTTTTAGTCATTAGTGTAATGAAGATTAAATCTATAATGAAATATCATGGCATACTTATCAGAATATCTAAAATTGAAACATCTGATCACATTAGATGTTGGTGGGGATTTGGAGCAACTAGAACTGTCATCTACTGCTCCTGGGAATGTAAATGGGACAACCACTTTAAAAAGAATTTGGCAGTTTCTTAAAATGATAATCAAACACCTATTATTTCACCTAGTCATTCCTTGGCCAAGAGATGTGGAAGCAAATTTTCATGGAAATGTGCACATGTAGCAGTGTGAATTCATTTCAAAATAATCACTCTGAGTGAAAAATGCTACATGAAAAAAAAAGTACATACTATGTGATTATATTCATATAAAATCCTAGAAAATCCAAATTAATATATAGTGACAGAAAGCAGATGATGGGTTGCCAGAGGCTAAAAAAGGGTTAGAAATATAGGAGGAAGAGATTACCAGGGGTCTTAAGGGAACTTTTGGGTGTGTTGTGTCTATTATCATGATTGTGTTGGTAGTTTCACAGGTATACTCATACGTCAAAACTTCTCAAATTATAGATTTAAATATATGCTGTTTATTAAATGCCAAATGCACGTCAATAAAGCTGTTAATTATTTTATTTTTTCAAAGATTTTATTTATTTGAGAGAGAAAGAGAGAGAGAGAATGAGTGGGGTGAGGGGCAGAGGGAGAAGCAGACTCCCTACTGAGCAGGGAGCCCAATGCGGGGCTTGATCCCGGGACTCCATAATCACAACCTGAGCCGAAGGCAGAAGCTTAATTGATTAAGCCACCCAGATGCCCCATAAGCTATGAATTTTTTTTAAATAAAATAAAAGGAAAACAAAATCAGTGGGCATGATTGATGCTAATTCTAACCTTCTGATTTCAAAATTCATTCAGTGGTATTATAGTACAAACTCTATTTAACCAGTAATGAAGTTTTATTCTTTGTGTTGTATACCTGTGGTCTATAAAGTTAGAGGGCAAACGGCCTTTTGATTTATTAAAATAATCACCTTTTCTTTCCACTATACCAGTTTAAACTGTGGTTAATATAATAGTTTTTGATAGGTCTAATAAGGAAAGGGTCATTTTTTTTTTCAGTGAACATTCAAATTTATAATGCATTTTTCTATCACTCATTATATTTGAGGAATTATTAAAACTTTCTAAACTAGTTGTAATTAGTGAAAAATCAATAGAAAACAGAAAGAATGACATGTTCTCTCTTTAATAAGTTTACTATAAAATAGTTTTTGTAGTACAAATATGAAATTCTTGCTTATTTATTTCCATTACATTCCAAGAAATTACTAGCAGATAAATTCAAAAGAGAAATAAAAATATAATTTGAAGAACATGTAGCTATAGAGAAAAATAATAATTATATTCAAAAATGTATCTTGCTGAGGTAGATTCCTATTTTTATGTTAAAATGTGATAGGGTGTACACCCATTAACCCAAGACCAACTAAGGATATAGAATTATTTTCCTATTCATAATATTTTGTACCTTTGTTTAATTTAACTTTCGAGATTTACTTATATAAGCAAACTCCAAGCTGTGTCCAGGAGTCAATAACAATTCAGTTTTATTAGTTTCAACTTCTACTTCTAGATGTTATACAACTATAATTATTTGTTGATTAATTTAAATCAATGACATAATTTAAGTAATGTTTGAACACTTGTATATCCTGAAGGGAATTAGAATTAAACATCTAGGAAGAGCTGTAGAGTTAAAATGCTGATGTCAAATGCCTGTTATTTTATTCTAGTTCTTTGAGCACTGTTAATCCATGTATGATTTATTTGACAAATGTCAATTAACAAGAATGTTCAATTAACCAAAAGACCCAATTTTCTGATTATTTTTGGATAAATGGTGCTTATTAAAATTTCTACAATAATCGCCATAAATGTAACTTTTATTATTTATATACCCATGCCTAATGAAAATGAAAGATCTCTGACCCAGAATTCTATCTTTTGATGAATAAGGTACTTTCTCCTGATATGTGTATCTTGAAAGTTAAAGTAGAGGGGCGCCTGGGTGGCTCAGATGGTTAGGTGTCTGCCTTCGGCTCGGGTCATGATTCCAGGGTCCTGGGATCGAGCCCCGCATCGGGCTTTCTTCTCAGTAGGGAGCCTGCTTCTCCCTTTCCCTCTGTCTTCCCCCTGCTCATGCACTCTCTCTCTCTGTATCTGTGTCTCAAATGAATAAATAAAATCTTTAAAAAAAAAAAAAAAGAAAGTTAAAGTAGAGTTCTAGCGGAGGATTTTCAATATAGATTTTTATAGCATAATTGTTCATTAATGCTTTATGGTTTAAAGTATATTAAGCTACATACTTGCATATTGTCTAGATTATTAAACTGTTGTCTTTCAAGAGGGAGAAGCTGCCCTGCATTTGCAAGAAGACAATAGTTCAGGCCTCTTGTTTCTTTCATCATATCCAGGACCAGCCTAATCATGCCAGTGTCACAGGGCCAGCTTGCAAAGTCCCCTACTCGGTATTCTGAGTGCCAGCTCTGCAGAGTCTCTTCCAGGGTCTGATAATCCAGCATATTCCCTTTGTTCTCACAGACCTCCCAGCAGTTGCTTCCTCCAGTTATTATCTCTGTGATAATCTAGTCTGTATTTTTTTGTGCTTTAAGCTCCCCAACACTTATGTAACTAATTTCCTCTATAAATTTCTCTCGGTTGAAATACTTTATAAGATTTTCTTTGTTTTATCTAGAGATGCTATGTAGATGGATATACTTCTCTATGATTAAAAAATTCTCTTTAAAAATCAATTTGTTTTATATTCTGTAGTGGAATTAGCACTAAAAGTCATACAAAGCCTGAAACTCTAGGGAAAGAATCTATTGTAGGAATTAAAATGAGTTTAATTATATATATATATATATATATATATATATATATTTATAAATAATTCTTAATACCAGTTTAATTAGTGGTCATCCTTGTGAAGTCTCACCATTACTGTTATGCTCTTTTATGAATCTTTAGTCATTTTAAGAAGTGCAGGATTGCCAAGCCATCAGTATCCCTTTTCTGACCCTCATCTCCCACTCCTTCATTTTTGACTTATGAGCTGAATTTGCCATATTTGATAACTCCTATCTCCCGGTTACCCTTTATTCAATTGGCTTCCAAGATAACACACATGTACCTTTACTCTGGCTGCCTCTTCCTGTTTTCTCTTTTCTGGTTTCTCCTCATCTAACTGAACTTCTAGGATTTCTTCTCTCTTTCTTTTTAAAATCTACTATTTATTTATTTATTTATTAGTTTATACTCACCCCATCTAGTCTCAAAATAAATTATGCACTAATCATTTGCTGTTGTCAATGTTTGTTTGTTTGGTGATCTTCCTAAACTAATTTTCTAAATTGTACCCCCTTTCTTGTATTCTTGTATGGTCATTCAAATCGCTGCTCCTATTTGCATATGTGAACCAAGAATCTTCCATTTTGCCTTTACTGTAGGGCTGTGTGTATGTGCAGCTTCTTGCCTGCCATCGTCTAAGCAGTTTAGGACTTTATCTTGGTCTTTAGTTCTCGCAGTGATCTGACATCAGCCAGAATCAGGACTGTCAGGCCTCCTCAGCTCTTTTCTGGACGAGCTCACTGACCTGTGCATGCATGTGGCCTCCTCCTTTCCCAAGAAGGTTGAAGCTTTTCAAAGCCCCTTAGGGACACCTGATTCATCGTATCTTCATTTATGGTTTTTTACCAATCTCTTTTTTTACAACTAGTTTTGTCACCTCAGGTAGATGTGATTTGAACAGTTGCTACACATAGCTTTTGACAAATGCCCTACAGTTAAAGCTTTTCCAACTGAAGAAGATCTCAAGCAGGTCAAATAATGACAAGTCTGGCAAATGGGACGTTCTCAAAGAGCTGACAGATATGTTAAATAGTGAAAGCCCACTAATATTTTTGAAGAGGTTTTAAGCCATTCTGCTCACTTCATTGGCTGTCCTGTTGTTTTTCAGTTACTATGATTGCAAGGTAGCTGGTTTTTTTTTTTTTTTTTTTTTTTTTTTTTTTTTTTTTTTTTTTTTTAGGACAACATACAACAAAGATGAGTTTGGTAAAATGGTAAATTCAGTTGCCACAAAGTTCACTATTCTTACCCAGACTCAGTCAGCCATTTAAAAAAAATCAGTGCTCATTAGATGGTTGCAAATCTTTGTTAATTTCCAGAGGTCAGAAAAACAATAATTTTGACATTTTTTTGACATGAAATAACAGAAATTTATTATCTCACAGTTCTGCAGACTTGAATTTCAAAATCAAAGTGTCAGCAGGACCATGCTCTCTCCAGTGACTATAAGGAAGAATTCTTTGCCACTTTGTAATTGCCTCTGATAGATGCTGGCAATCCTTGGAGTTCCTTGGTTTATAGCTGCATCCCTTTAATCTCTGTCCCCACTGTCACATACCCTTCTTCTGTGTCTCTCCTCTGTGTCCTTAAAAGACAGCCAGTCATATTGGCATATTGGATTAGGGCTAAACCTAATCCAGAATGACCTCATCATAATTACATCTGCAAAGACCCTATAACGTCTTCCAAATAACGTCAAATTCACTGTTCCTGGGGGTTAGGACTTCAACATAATTTTGGAGGGGACTTGATTAAATCTGCTATTCTCTTTTTAATGATTGCAGGAACTGCAACTGTGACAGCCTTTTTTCCTAAGCACACAATATGTTGTATTTCCATAAATCATTAAGCTGAAAGTACTATCTGATTTCAATTGTGGTTTCTTCTTTAGCTCATTGGTTTCCTAGGATGTGTTGTTTAAGTTGTAAACACTTTGCAATTTTCTGGTTACCTTTCTGTGATTGATTTTCTAGTTCATTTCTCTGTGATCACAGGTCATACTCTATTATTTCATCATTTGAAATTGGTTGAGACTTGTTTTATGGCCCAGCATATGGACAGTTTGCAAAACCTTGTATGTTCAGTTAGAGTATGAGTTCTGCAGTTATTGGGCCTATATTCTACATATGTGTTGATTAGATCAATCTTGTTACATATGTAGTTTAAATCTTCTATGTCTCTGCTGATTTTTGTGTCTACTTGTTCTATCAGTTACTATGAGAGGTGTCTCAAAATCTTCAACTATGTTTTATGAAATTGCCTATTTTTTTAGTTCTTTCAGTTTTTGCTATATTCAGGGCTATGTCATTAGGGCACATGAACATTTCTGTAACTTGGATGGAGGATTGGATTTACAGAAGTCCTTCCTCCACTCCTTCTAAAAGTCCTGCCTCCAAAACATCATTTTGATTTCTTAAAGTAATGACATGATTGAAGTCTCAGGATACCAAGAGACTTTAGATGCCAAAGGTTTATACTGTCCCTTCTTTCCTTATTTTATTCAGTACTAAGCATTATACAGAAATTTTCCACACTGCTTCATGAGCCCTGGTAAAAGTGGTACTATTCAATGACTTCAGGTTGATGTGGCTCATGTGGTGGTGGAGATTGGGCATCGAGGAGCTTCCCTTTAGTTTATTTAAAGCTGAATGGTAATGATTGGATACCTGTTTCACTAGAGGAAATTTCATTTATTATGTGTTTCTGAGGAAGAAACTGTGGGCTCTTGATTACATCTGGTTACATCTCTCTTACATTTATGGAGACTCCAAGCACAAGTTTCTCAGTACTCTTTTATGGTAACATAGGAAATGTTACCAGGAAAAACAGCCTAACAAATTTATGAACAAATAGAATTATTTAATAAAAAAAATAGTAGAATTACATTTATATCCTGGTGTTGCCTCTAGATTCATTTCTAAAAAGTCTACAAAGGTACTGGTATGACTTCCTAGGACTGATTCATATTAGTCACAATCCACTAATTCCAACTGTTTTTAATGAAAACTAGCCAGTATTTCCAAAATGCTATTTTTGAGTGTGAAGGTCCCTTTTGGTCTAATATAGGGGTTTTTTTTGGATGATCTCTTTTTGGTCTAATAAGATGAAAATTCCCATACAAATATAAAGTGGACCCAGGTATTCACTCAGTGATAGATAAACAGAGATGCAGGCAACTATCCCTTTGAGTCTGATTAATGCTAAAGTAATATGTCTGTCAAGATTCATCCAATTACGATCACAAGTTAGGAGACTAGAGCTTTAGGACTAAAACTACAGTTGTTAGTGCGATATATTCATTCCCCTGGGAAAACTTTTTGTCATGTCTTTCTAGGACCACTAAGGGTTTCTTCCCTCATCCTCAGCTGACAAGATTAAGATTTCATAATCTTTCACCTAGATTACTGTAATATACTACTCATTGGTCATCCTGCTTCCTGCTGCATCCAGGACATGAAACTATTAAATGGGTGAATATGAATGACTGGAGCATTATACAGTTCTTTTGTATGCTGAGCTGAAACTATGTTGCCAACTGTAGAGTCATTTTTCCATAAATCACCTTTTAAAAAATGTACATAAATGATATGTTGTTTCTTTTCTTAAAACCCCCTCTATCCTTTTCATAATATTCAGATTATAATCCAGACCACTTCCCATGATTTATAAAACGGTTCATCATCCAACCTCTAACCACATAGCCTGTGACTTTCTCCCTCATTTACTCTGCCCCGTGAGCCAAATTGGCTTTCTTGTGGTTCATGAGCATACAGAGGAGAGCCAATATGTGCCCTTGCCTTTATTGCTTCTTTTGATGGAACATTCCTTTCCAACAGCTTTATGTGGCTTACCATATTACCTCATTTAGGTCCCTGCTTAAATGTCACTTTTTCTAGAGGGATTTCTCAGCCACCCTATCTAACATAGCAGGTAGTGATCTTTGTAAGAAGAAAATGAATGAAACGGGGTGCTGAGATAAAGATTGACTCAGTCTATGAGAAAGTTGCTGCTTGGTTAGGAATGAAGGTGATATTTAAGCTGAAAACTGGATGACAAGGAGGAGTCAGCTTTGTGATGATAATTTATAGATACTGTTCAAGGGAAGAATAGACTGCAAAATAGGTTATTGCCTTAGACTGACATCAGTGAGTTTTTCTCACAATGTTAATTCTATCTAAAATGTTCCTCTTTTAGGCTTGTCCATGTCTTACTCATCTTTCAAAATCCAACTTACATGTCATCTCTTATCTGAAGCCTTCTGTACCCTTTTCTCTGAAAGGTCTGTTCTTACCTGTGCTCCCTATGCTTCCATGGTCTACATTTCATTGGATGTACAGTGTTTAAATGAGTTCTATGCCTAATGAAGTTATGTGAAGAAAACATGGCTCTCATGTTTATTGATCAAAGGTGGATTTATTTTTCTGGTGGATATATTTTTCTGTTCAGTCTGAAACAATGATTTTCTTGTACTAAAAATATGGAATATCTTCATATATATTTAAGAATAAGTCATTCATTTTAGGAAGTTTCAGCAGTATTCTGATTTATCCCAAGGCAAAAACTTTCATGATTGTGTGTATGAAGTCTGTGTGCATGTGTGTGTGTACAGAGAAGTTCCATAAAGTCGGAAATATAGGCCATTATACATAATATCATCAAGAGTTGAACTGTTAGAAAAATGTTATCTATATTTTCAGATTCTGTGGACACCATATAGGCAATTTACTTAATGTGTGTGTACATGCCTGGGTGCGTGCAGGCATACTTTCTGGCCTTGTTGGTACTCTGAATTTATTCTGACTATTGGGTTATCTAGCATGGCAGATGTTGATAGATATATAAAGAAAACAGGGATTCAGGGCAAAGCAATCAGAAGAAAATTATTGTAGGATAATAAGTAAAACAGTCAAAAAGTATTTTTAGTGTTTGATGATAGCAACCTTCTCTGGGAAGAATGATTAAGATTGAAATTTTAGCATTTCAGATACATGCAAAGACTAAAAAAATTTTGCAGAAAATAGAAATGACATGAGAAGAAGATGTAGTCAAGTTTAGTTTATATGTTGTGAATGAAGAACAGCATGAAAAATGAAATTTGTACAGCACTTGAAATGTAGGATGATAGGAAAATGCAGAGCAGAACAGTATAGACATTTTCCCTTAGAATACTGATTTCAGAGTCTTACTAGTTTCTTAAGGAGGAAGAAAATTTTTTCATGTACCATTTTATATCTTTATATATGGTCATTCTTAAATTTACATATCTTAGTATGTAGGGTCTTATCTAGTGTTTGGGTTCAGCTATTTATTTATTTATTTATTTATTTATTTAAAGATTTTGTTTATTTATTTGAGACATCGTGAATGAGAGAGAGAGCACATGAGAGGGGAGAGGGTCAGAGGGAGAAGCAGACTCCCTGCTGAGCAGGGAGCCCGATGCGGGACTCCATCCAGGGACTCCAGGATCATGACCTGAGCCGAAGGCAGTCGCTTAACCAACTAAGCCACCCAGGCACCCCTGGGTTCAGCTATTTATTTATCTATTTATTTATCATTTATTTTTAAGCTGTGTAGTGGAGGGTAAGAGGGTTCTATTAATACAAACCATTCATTTTAAAGATTTTATTTATTTATTTGACAGAGAGAGACACAGGGAGAGAGGGAACACAAGCAGGGGGAGTGGGTGAGGGAGAAGCAGGCTTCCCACCGAGCAGGGAGCCCAACATGGGGCTCTATCGCCGGACCCTGGGATCATGACCTGAGCCGAAGGCAGACGCTTAACGACTGAGCCACCCAGGCACCCCTAAACCATTCATTTTAGCATCCACAAACTTTTTTATAATTTTAACTCCACATCAGGACTTACATAGAAATATTGCTTACTCATATTGGTTTTTAATGTAAAGATTCTAAGATACTTACTTGGTCTCTTAATTTGGACTGCCTAGATTCAAATTCACTTTCCAGCTATGACACTATATACATATGTAAGTTCCCTAATTTTCACTTTGTATATCAATTTATATTTATAATCTAAGAGAATATAAATGAATGTGCTAAAGTATTAAATCTAAGATAGTTCCTGAAAGAAAATTTTCTGAGTTTTATGTTTATATGTTTACTGCTTCACACAATGTCTTATATTCAAATGTTTGCTCAGTTGGACATAATTGAGCAAAGCTACCTTTCTATTGGTTATTAAAATATGCATATCTAAATATGTGAGCTTTTTCTCAGAAAGCCAAATTTTACTTTTGGAAAAATACTCTTCGTATACTTGTTCAGATTTTTACTTGCTTTGAATCTAAATTCAATCAATCCTTATAAACTTCAAATTTCATGAAGAATAGTTTTATGTTTAATGCAGATGCTTTTCAATTTTATATGCAAGGAAGAGTTTCTTCCATATTTTGAATCACACACAACTGTTTTTCATGTTTATGTGGAGACTATAAAAGAAAAATCTTGTGTTAGTAGTCTGTGATCCGTAGATTTGTAAAGATTGTGGTTCAGTACTTGTCCAAGGCTTGTAATTACTTTAAATATAATCCCTGCTTTTCTGTGATTTTAAAATATTGCTATTGAAAATTGAAAGTAAGCATTTATACATTTAGTTTTGAAATGCAAGTATAAATGTATTTGTAAACAAAATACAAGTTATTTAATCTTACCAATAAAATATTCCAGTTGAAACAGTATGTTATAGGTTATATGTGTACTCCCTCCCTCCACCCTGACCTGAGGCATTTGTTGTTGGGTAATTATTATGTCTTTGTATTTATTCATTTATTTAGACACACACACACCTTTCATCTTTTTGTCTTTTTGTGCTGTATTTTAGAAAATTCCTTCAGAAATATGTTTCAGGTTACTAATTTTCTCTTTGATCAAGCTATTGATATTTTTACTGGTTTTAAATTTTTCAACAATTGTATTTTTCAGGAATGCCTAGCTCGCTCAGTCAGTAGAGCGTGCGGCTCAATCTTGAGGTCGTGAGTTCAAGCACCACATTCAGTGTGGAGCCTACTCATTTCTAGGTATTTTTTTTTTTTTGTAGTTTATTATAAAATTTCACAGTTCCTTCCTTATCATCTTTAGTTCCCTGTTTATACTTCCACATTTTTATTTCTTTAAACATAATTAGCTGTGCTTTTAAAATAGTTTTTCTGTAAATTTTAACTTCTGAAATCTTCTCTTTAAATGTTTTTCCCTGCTTATTATCTCTGCTGATTTCAATTCACCTGCCTTGTGTCTTTTTGTATGCTTATGGCTTCTGATTACGTACTGACTATATTCCTTATCCCTTTTTCTGAGAGTTTTTTGTTGTTGTTGTTGTTGTTGTTGTTTTTTACGATTTTATTTATTTGTTTGACAGAGACAAGTGAGAGAGGGAACACAAGCAGGGGGAGGTGGGAGAGGGAGAAGCAGGCTTCCCATGGAGCAGGGAGCCCCACGTGGGGCTCGATCCAGGGACCCTGGGATCATGACCTGAGCTGAAGGCAGATACTTAATGACTGAGCCACCCAGGCACCCTGAGGGGATTTTTTTTTTTTAAACCTTATCACTTTTTCTGAGGGGATTTTTTTTTTTTTCCTTTTAAAGCTGGGGCTAAATTTGTTTCTGTGGGAGGGGCAGAGGGAGAGGGAGAATGTCAAGCCGACTCAGTGCTGATAGCATAGCCCCATGCAGGGATCCATCTCACGACCCTGAGACCATCTCCTGAGCCGAAACCAAGAGTCTGATGCTTAACCGACTGTGCCACCCAGGCGCCCCAAGAATTTTTTGAAAAAAAAAAAATAAATAACTCTTCAACTCTATGAGATGCAGACATTTGTCTTCTAAGTTAATTGGATTTCTTACTATATTCAGCACAGTGTATAGGATCTAAGCTTTACATTTTATTGCCCTTCTAGGATGCACAAAGAAGTTCAGTGGTTCAAGAATGTCCCAGAAACTTTACCACTGAAAGGTAACTTTGTGCTCCCTTATCTTACAGGATACCTGCTTAGTATTTAGTTTGGAATCACCATTTATCTTTATTGAAGTCAGAAAATTTTTGAAAATGAGTTTTTAGTGTGCTTCATCCCTTATGATAACTTTTTTTAATCTGAGAAACATCTAGTCAATGTATAAACTCACTCTACATTACATTTTAAGCTACCAGAAGTATAATTTAAATTACTTTATTATGAATTTTGATTATCAAGAAAATAATATATGTGAGCTTTTTGAAATCTGTTTAATACTAAATAATATCCAATGTTAAAATAATCTAAAATAATATATGTAATTTAAGAAATAAAATATTGAAAAATATGTAATAGTTAAAGATACAGTAGTGATTTTATTAAAAATGAGTTGGGTCATATTAAATAATTTATAAAATTCAAAAATAATATTGATCAAGAACTGTGTAGAGTAATACTAGCTAACAATTGCTATAGACCTTGTATTATGTTAAGTATTCAATATTAACATTCTCATCTAATGATAATATACTTATGAGGAAGAGACCCTTATTATCCTTATAAGATAGATAAAGGAATTAGGATAAGAAGAGTTAAATATTATGGAAAGTTCATACAGTGTTTATGTGGAAGCTAGTAAAACTCAAGTTCTATTTTACTCCATCATCTGAACTTTTAACCACTACATTGTACTACACCTTTGTATATAAGACATGGTGTGAAACATTAAGGGTGATATATAAAACTACCAAGAAGGATATCATTTATTTGTTGAGATTTTATTTTTATATAACATAATATTACAGTTAGTTTGCTAGGGCTGTCATAATAAGTACTACAGACTGAATGGTTTAAACAACAGTTGTTTTTTTTTTTTTCTCACAATTCTGAAAGCTGGGAGTCTAAGATCAAGGCGTCAGCAGTGTTGATTTCCTCTGATGACTCTCACCTCATTTCATACACACCACCTTCTCCTTGTCTTTACATGATCTTCCCTGTGTGTGTGTGTCTGTCTCCTAATTTCCTCTTCTTATAAGAACACTAGCCATATTAGATTAGGCCCAATCTCAGGACCTTACTTTAACTTAATTATCTCTTTAAGGACCTTATTTCCAAATACAGTCACATTCTGAGGTACTGATTTTAGAAGTTCAATACATGAATTATGGGGGACATAAGTCAGCCCATAACTAGAAAGATAAGTAGATAGAGAGATATAACGCTAAATATAAATCTGTATAGAACTAGAAATGTAGATATAACTCTGTCTATATAGAATGCAATAAATAATACCCAAAAGTATTAAGATAAATGATTAATACTTGAACATGCAGTCCCTTCTAAGAAGGAATGCCTGATAATGGTAAAATGTGCTTTTCAGGCAACTTCAGAGAGGAGGTGGATTTGCACTGGACATAATAGATGAGAGTACTGTGATGGGAAGGGAGAGACATCTGTGCTAGGAGAATCACTTGGATGAGACAATGAAGTGGAAAAACAGGACTTGGATTCAGATGATGGTTACAATGAATACAGTGAATCAGCCTGTATAAAGAATTGGTTTGTGAAATGATGAGAGGGAAGGGCGATTTAGTACCAATTAATGGAGAGCTTGGATTCCAGAATAAGGAACGCTTCTGTTGTTATGAAGGAAAATAATTGCTTTTGCAGTTACTTGTTTGTGTATTTTTAACTGGTCTTATTGTACTCCCTTCTGCATCAAAGAAAGATTTGCCCATTCTCCTTTCTAAGGCAAAACCCTCCCACAGACACATTATCAATCATATCACTGCCTGTCACCTCTGAAAAATTCTGACAGTAGTTATATTTTCTATCTCTGTATTCTTCAGTTTATTTTTTGTTGTTACTTCTTTCCCTTCCTCCTAAAATTCATTACTCAGTCTCTTCAGGATAAACTAATTTCCTTTGTCTTGGCCTCAATCTCAACGATTTTCCTTGCTATGAACTTTCTTATGAATAAACCAAGCATTTACTTTCCACTTTCTCACCTTTCTTTGACTCCTCCTCCCTGTGCACCCGCTTTCTCTCCCACCACTCTATGCATATCAAACTTGCCAAAGCATCCACTTGTCAAATTCCATGACATCTCTTCAGACATCATGGAGCTCAGTCTATGTTTATCACTCTACACTGTTGATGGGTATAAAGAAAGATGTGGATTTGGAAAATAGACATAGCTAAATTATTTTGATAAAATTTCATAATCTTTACCATTCTGAATATAGTAGTGGTATTTAAATGGGGAGAAAGTAAAATTAGGATACGTACAGGGTATATCACAGTGTGTGACTCAGAATACACAGTAAATAAGCAGTAGCTCATACTGTCTTAAGAGAATTGTCATTCCCCACTGTCCCTAATTTGGATCTTTTAATGCACCTTAATTTATCTTAGAATTCCAGACATAAGAGCTTCTCCTTATCCTATGTTAATGATTATGAGTAACTTGGGTATGGAGAAAAGGTTTTCTTGTAAGATTATCAAGTAATATGGAATACTAAGACACAAAATCTTACCATGTTAATGTTATCCCATAATGGGTGGAAATTTGGTTGCAAAATCTTGAGGGAAAGTTGTTATTATTACTATTATTATTATTATTATTATTATTATTATTATGTTTCTTTAATCCCATAGAGAAACTGCCATAATAAATTATATGAAGGTTGCTGTGCTGGATTCTGGGTTAGGTACAGGCCGATCACTTGAAATCTCAGGGAGTCTTTCTTCCAGGCCACTGGCTGGTGCTCTTCAGGCAAGAATTCCTAAATATGAGGCCCAGCATCTAAACCTCAGTTATTAAGACCTTTTCCTTCCACCCCTTTATTTTCTTCCCTGATAAAACCCCCTACCTATGTCCTTACTCAATAACTTTTTATCTAATTGTTTTTATTTATATGTTGGAGACTGATTATACATTGGAAAGAGAAAAGAAAGACTAAACTACCATAAGGCTTGGATGACATTTCTTCTGTTCCCTAAACTCCACTTAGCCTAATCTCATTTTAACTATTTCAGATCTAGGGACACTAGTCTTTTTTTGATCCATGTGCTATGATCTTTTCTCCTTTCCAAGGACATTTATATATACTGTTATGTGTATTTAAATGATCTGACCTCTGGCATCTTTCACATCCCAGCTCAATCTGTGCTTCCTTATCAATACTTTGTCTAACTTTCTCATAAAAGAAAATTTTCTTATTTTATTTGTTATGTACTTCTTTTAATGGAGCTTATCATAGTTGCGGTTTTATTTCCATTTCTGTTATTAGTATTCTCCAAGTTTCATAAAAACAGGTTCTTTATCCATTTTAACTCCTTTTGGATCCCAAATCTAAGACATAACATGCCACAATAAAGTGATTCTAAAGGAAAGAATAAGCCCCAGTCCTTAACAACATAAGAGCTCTTTATCCTAATGAAAAGAGAGTTTGTGTTTATTGAAACACAATAGATGGTGTACCCTTGTAGAGAGCCATTGGAATGATGTCATTCCAATCTGGAAGGACCAAATGCCCACTCTCATGAATGGATCAAATGTCTAATTTCTAAAACAGAAATATTTTTAAAAATTACATTCTTTCTCTCTCTTTCATCTCTCTCCTTTCCATGATTTGGTATACAATTAAATAAAGTAATCTCCCTTTCCATGAACATTTATTTCTTTGTGATTTTTTGATAGTCATTCCTGTTCTCTTCCCACGTTGCTATTCTATACCAAACTTTTTTTTTTTTTACTTACTTTTTAACAAAATTATTTGGATTGTTTTTTTAAAATGTCAATATAATCAGATTTTTATTTTCAGTCTTCTTATGGTTTCAGTTATCTTTAATAAATGCATCTATTCTTGTTTACATTAATAATTAGTAACTTTCTAACATAATAAATCTGTAGTTAAATATGCATGTGTGCACACAAACATATGATTCAGTTATCAAATAGAATGTAATGTCAGAACTTTATTTTTTAGAGGAAAAGAAGGAATATTTATTTGTCTTGACGATATTTAAGAAAGTACAGGTGATACTTTCTTTTTCCAAGTGTGATATGCCTTCTTAGTAGTTTTGGTCTCCTTGGCATCACTGGAAGAATGTAAGATGGGCAAAACCAAAATGACTCCCCCATTATTGGGGGAGAGGGGCAGGAAATGTAGTGACACAAGCCCAGTTTGATGAATATATTTTAATAAACATTTTTAAAGTTTTAGTGCTTGCTATTTCTCAGCAGAATAATCCATCTCTCATGACAAGCCATATTGTGATAGGTGAATATTTTGGACAGTATAATCCGCAGATATGACCTTAACTGTCAACTCTGAAGTGTTATACATATAAGCATCTGATAACCCTATATAGACTCCACAGACTTTGGTAACTCAGGATCATTAACATCCCCTTATGGCTCAGATCTATCTATATACTTCTTACATACTGGAAGTAAGAGAATAGATTCATATGTGCTCACCAGGACTAGCATCAAAAGATTATACAAAGATAAATATTATGTCAATGCTATAATTTATTCCTAGAACCTTTTCTAAATTCTAAATGTTTTAGGAAAACAGGAATATAAATAAAAAGTAGATAAATCTGTGAAAAATAGGGAAGTGATGGGTCTCCTCTTAACTTCCTCTCCTGTACTTCTCTACACTGCAGTCAAAATGATGTTTTCAAAATTTAAATTTGCTGTGTCAAACCCCCATTACTAAAAAAAAAAAGGAAAAAGAAAGACAAGGGTGACTGGGTGGCTCAGTAAGTTAAGCGGCTGCCTTTGGTTCAGGTCAGGTCATGATCCCAGGGTCCTGGGATCAGGCCCTGCTTTGGGCTCCCTGCTCACCAGGGAGCCTGCTTCTCCCTCTTCCCGCCCCCCACTCATGCTGTCTCTCGCTGTTTCTCTCTCTCTCTCAAATAAATAAAATCTTTAAAAAAAAAAAAGAAAGAAAGAAAAAAGAAAGATAAGACTTTCAGTAGCTTCCCATTTCTCTCTGGATAAAATATGTAGTCTTAACATAGCTGGTATGCCACTGCATGGTCCAGTCCCTCCTTTCTCTCCAGCTATATCTCCCACTACTCCCAACTTTGTAATTAGTAAGCCATCCCAACTGGCCTCTCCAGTCACAGGTCCTTATATTTGCTATTCTTGATGTTTGTTTCATTTTGTATCCCATTTTCCTAGTTAATGTGTACGCATTTTGGTATAGAGGTGATTTCTCAGGGTAAGCTTAGATCATGATCCTCTGTTTTACACTTCTATAGCACCTTTTTTGTATGCTAGTATGAATTCTGTTAATGAACCTATTATTATTATAATATTTATTCAATATGAGTTTTTGGCACTGGAAGTAATAATTAGTGAAAAAAGAAGAGTCTTTACTTGTTCACTATTGTATTTCCACCAAGCACTTTTAATTGGCCAGTAAATGTTGGCTTTGTGAGTGAATGGGCTTTAACAGTCTTTATTTTGAAAACACAGGAGAAAGAAATATTGGCCAAGAAAAGTTTGATTTAAGGCCTCTGTGTCTTAAGCTGGAAGACAATAGATCACTATTTGTTTTTTAATTAACTCAATCTTTCCACATATTTTTCAATAAAAATATGATTCTGAATTCTGTAGTATTACTTATGATTTTTATTGTACAATATAGGAATATTAATAATAGTATCAATATGAATCTTCAATTTCAAAATTGCTGAGAAACTGAGTTTTTGTACCTATAGTTCTTATATTTCAGTTTCAAGGTCAACTCTATATGTTAACTATATGACAAAATGCTAAGAAGCAATAGACTTTGGGTTTATAGGTAATGGATAAAACTAAAGTGACTCTGTTTCAAGAAATGCAATTATTTTATGTCATAACATGTTCAGAAGTCCGTGAATGTAGTGGATTTTTTTTTTCTCTCTTTCATCCTACTACAGAATATTCCTCAGCTAAATGAACTCAGGTTCTTGTTTTTCATGAGTCCCATTAGTGCTGTCATAAAAGGTGCTACCTTCAGTCAAAATGTCAATACCTGGCAAATGCATTTGGTGAATTCTATGACATTACTTTTCAGCAATGTCACCTTATAGGGACTATTTCTTGAAATGACATAAAAATTAATGCATTTCATAAAATTTAATAAGAATTAAAGATGTAACATATGATAATGTTAAAATACACATAACACCTTTAAGGAATGGATATTTTGACATAATTAACTCTTTATAATCAGGCACAGTTTACCATTAAATTACCAACCTGTTCTCTATTTTTTTTAATTAATCATGTTAAATCTTTTCCCATGTATGATTTTATATAATGGAAATAAGAGGATTACTAAAAATTTATCCTTTTCGAAGCCATGCATTTCCGAATATCTTCAGGTAAATCCAATGTAAGATCATATTTAAACTTGTGACTATTTCCTAGACCATGTGTCGTGGAGAAGCCAAGATAATATAATAACAATTCAGAGTGATCTTAATACTAAATTCGTAATTGAAAAAATTACTGTGAATTCATTTGTGCATGAATAATAGTCAACATTCCCTTGAAATGAGTAAAATCTTAATGAATTAAGGGATTTCAGTCAGGACAGGACCTCTTTGTCCCACAAGAGAAACACCATATTAGAATATTAAGCAGCACTTTTTGTTCGTTTGCTTTAATCACCTTAAGAATGCAGAGAGATCTATCGATGAAGTCTGGAAATTAAGAATGGAAATAAATTAATTAGGCTCTTGTGCCCATTACCAATTGGCATCTAAATGAACATACGTTCATACAAAGTTTTGAAAATCTACCTAGATCTAGGAGATATAGTGTGATTCTTACTGCCCCAGGAAATATCATTAAGATCAAATGTTCTATAATGATGGGTTTTTATTCTCTATTCAAGTAAGTGCTCCTGGAGATACACTTAACACCTACCCATTCAAGTAAACAAAGGGTAGCAGAACTCAATAGTGAAATAGAAAAGTGAATTCATTATATTAGACAGAGATATCCATAAGCATACCAGGAAGATTCTTCAACAAAGATACTGGATGCCCTAGTGAAAAGAATTATTGAGAAGACCTAAATAAGTTTATTACAAGTGAGCAAATTGTGCCTTATTGTTTCTAGTAAAAGATAATATAAAAAAAAATACAAATTTAGGGATTGTTGCTTTATTTCACACAATTTAGGATGCTGCAACAAAAGGTCACTCTTATGTAGAACTCAACCTTGTTAAATATTGAGAATAGAAGTGGTTTTTACTCTCCATCTACACACACACAGACACACCACATTCAGATACAAATGTACTATCAGTAGGAGATAGCTAATCTCTTGTGATTTTTGAGTTCTGTTTTTTCTAAAAGTTTAACTACAGGTTAGGACTTATAGACAAGTGCTAACAATTATTGCTTTTGTGTGCAGTAGACATAATAAGATTTGTTGAATTATCAAAAATTAAATATTTTAAACAAATATCAGAAATAATGACTGAAATTTAATGAGTGCTTACTAAAAGTTGTGTACTACATTGGGCATCTAATACATTTGTTTTTTTATATCTCCTTTAATCTTTATAGTGCCTATAATAGACATTCTATCTCCATTGTACAGATGAAGGAACTGCACCTCAGATAGGTCATATAACTTCCCTGAAGTCATAGGACTCCTAAGTAGTATAACAATTATTAAGAGTCAGGTCCAATTTCAGAGTGCAAGTATCTTTTCTCCAACAAGTACAGCAGAGTGGAATAATTATCATCAATTATAATTAAGTTTAAAACAAATATGTACATCTTTATTAAATGGGTTTTCTTGCTGACTTGCCTATTTATTTTTCAATTTATCCAATAAATATTTATTGAGCCTATTTTCCAGAAATTTTTGGAGTATACAAGAGGAGGACATGAAAATGAATAAAGAATTACAATACAATATAATTAATGCAGGAACATTGCAATAAAGGTATTGTGGAAATTTTTAAATGGAGTGTTTAAATCAGTAAGAGTGTGAGGTGTGTGTCTTGTTTTGTGACAAAAATGTGTCACAAAAGCTTATATGAATGTCATTTTTGAAAGGAGGAGCACCTAGAAATGATTCTGGATATAAAGATAAAAGGCCTAATATTGGAAAAGCCTTTGAACTCAATCTGAGGAGTTTGGATATTATCGTAAAATTTACAGGGGCCAGGAGGATATTGGCTTTGAAGAATTTTAGACAAGGAGTATCCAAAACCAGTTTCTTACTTAGCAGATAAAGCCCAATATTGTATAAAGAATATCTTGGAAAAAGGAGATTAAATATGCTTTCTTGACATCATGCAAATGAAAATTAATTCAAAGTAAGTCTAAAAAAGAGAAGAGAGTGGAAAAGAGCAATACTTGTATGATGATATCGGAAGAAATCTGCTTAGGAGGGAAATGAAGAGAAAGGTTAAAGATAGAGCATTAACATTCCATTTCGGCTCAATCCATATATTATACATACAGCAGTATATCTAGTTAATTAGGCTGTTAATTTGATAAGCATGACTGACTGCAATTTATTTAGAACAAACTAATAAAGGTTTTGCTGATTAAGGATGGTTTAAATGTATGCAGAGGAAAAGGGACCCTTGAAAAGATGTGGGACCCTTGAAAGAGATGTGAGTTCATATCAATCAGGGTCTCTGGTGGCAAAACACCTAAAAACCACAAAAACCAAAAACACTTAAATAGAAAAATAGCTTATTAGATAGGTAGCGGTAGTTCATAGAATTTATAGATGTACTGGACAGTGGACTCAGGAAATAGGCAGGGCCAAGGGTGGCTGGTCTCCAGAAACTGCTAGCAAAATCTGCCCGGCCAACCCTGCGCTTCCTGCATACATGCCCTACAATAACTCAAGTGTAAAATACAACTGAATTTTGAAGACACCAGACAGAAAAAAGAATCACATTAATCAAAAAATCCTATTAATATTTGTATAGTGATTACATATTGAAATAGTAATCTTTTAAATCTTTCGGTTTAAATAATATATCTTTTAAAATTAATTTTATGTTTGTTTTTATTGTTGTTTTTTTTAAGTTTCATTAAGTCATCTGCTCAGGTGCTCCTTTTTTTATTGCTTTTAATGTGACAACTTAGAAATGTTAAAATTAGATACGTGGCTTACCTTTGTGTCTAGTATTGTATTTTTATTGGATAGCATCATTCTAAGAAGACTAGTTGGGATCTTGTGTATGAGTGTGTGTGTGTGTGTGTGTGTGTGTGTGTGTGTAGGAAAGAAGAGGAATTGGGATACAACAGACAATAGTATTGAGCTATAGCACTTAATTATTGTTTTTCATCTCAAACCAATATCATTTTTACCATCCTAAACCCTAATTCTGCTGTGGGAAGGTAAAAAGAGGGTAAAATAGCATGGATGTTGGGGATAGCCCAGGGAATAGGTCACTGAAAAGATATAAGAAAGAGGAAATAAAGAGAAAAAACTTGCATTTGAAGAGGTAAGAAGGAACACTAAAGCTAGTGTGCACCTTGGAAAACTTTTGGTGTTTGCTATTTGAGTGATTTCTAATTTTCTTAACACATTTCTTCATCAGATTCGACCTAAAAACTGAATGAAATGCCTGAAAAAAACAATGCTAATAATGTGAGAAAAAGATAAAGTCGGGATTCATTTAGGTTGTTCACTTAGCCTAGTAAAAAGAGCATGGATTTATTTTTACTGCCACATCACACTCACATGAATGTGTGAAAAGGAATTGAGGGCAGTGCACACAAAAAGGAGAAATTTCTAATCCTGTTACTTCTCATCAGCCTTGTAAAACACTAAGTAATGTACTTTGTGAAAAGAAAATGTTTTAACTGTTGTTTGCAAGAAAATCTGATTTTTTTTCAGGAGCAGTCAGAACATGAGCAAATGCTGACCTGCTGTTTCACACAATAGAATCCCGTTCTTGTTATGCCCATTAATCTAAGAATTGCTGAAGAAAGCAAACATCTTACAAGGGACAAAGCCTATCTAAGCTTATAGTTTTGCCTTAGGCCGAAAAGGGAAGGAAAGCCCTTTCTAAACTTTCTAACCATATGTGGTAGTCATCTTGCTAAAAGGGAAAATGTTCACAAGCAATTCCCTATAAGGAAATGTCATTATCTCCAGTAGCTCTTTTGATTATTCTGCATACCAATCCATCAGCCAGTTTTCTAGCAGCAGTTTCAGAGATGACTGTTAACACCAGTGGCAATTATAAAGAAAATTGATCCTGTAAAAGCAACAGTTTGATATTCATTCCAACAAGCGGCCACTTCCACAAATAATACCAGAACCTCTCCACACTTTAAAACTACAGCAGACATAAAGCAAGATGATTGCCTGGCCCAGGTGATTGAACCATCATAGGCATAAAATACAGGACTGATATTTTAAAGAGATATGATGAGAATCATTTAATAGACATAGATACTGCTCAGTTTTAAACATTAATAAGAAGAGAAAGCTCTCTGCTGTCTAAAATATGTTCACTGTACATTTCAAAGCAGATGCAGACTAGGTTTAATTTCTTCTAGTGTTGTGGCTGCCTGGTTTATATTTGTCATCACACATAAATGAGGGAGAAACTAATATCAGGCCTTTAAGTGGTACCATTTAAGTAGCAAGGCTGTAGACAACACACAGAGATGTAATTCTTTATGGTGTAAGTATTTGTTGAACGGAAAAGCACCATCAGAGACCGCCAGCTGAATGTATGTAGCAAGCTTAACTATTCCCTATCACATATGAAGTTACGTAAGTCTTTTCTTCTTCTCTTCCCTTCCTCTTCCTCCTTCCCTTTTGTCCTTTTTATGTGCATGTTTAAGTATATATCCAGTTTTATTGAGATATAATTGACATTGTCTTAGTTTAAGGTGTTACTCTGAGGCAGTGGATATTGTGGATGTAAATAACCTACAGTCTCCACTCATAAAACTCATAAATCTCAACCCTTATCTGAATAGTCTGAGGTAAGGTACCTGAGAATATCAAAGGGTTTTAACAGCTTCCATGGCAAATGTATGTTTTTCTGAATTAATAGTAGTTCCTTTAATTTCGGTTTCTGTGACTAGTCAGCCAAGCTCAATGCCTATGACTTTAATTATATTCCCCCAGGAATCTAGGCTACAACTTTAAGCCATTTTCTACACAAAGCACGCATGTAAAAACTAACCAATGAGGCCAGAGCAAATAATGGGGCTTTGTACAGACAAATAATAATGACTAATAGTTACTAAATTTCCACAGATGCCTACCACATACCTTGCACTCTGCTAAAATTTGATATAACTCATCTCATCTTTAAACCAAAGAGCAAGCTCTCACATTTCCCACGTTTACAGATGGTCAAACTGAGGTTCAAATAGAAAGCATCGATCTGACTTTGTGCAGATGCTCTTTTCATTTCACAACTGTGCATCTCATTATAGGCACTGGATAAGACACTGATGAGAGGGAAATTAATAAATGAAGGAATGGGTATAGAAATTAACTGAATGTATATTATCCAATTTTTACATACATCTGGTAGTGTAAAAATTACACGTCTAATACTCTGTTAAAAGAATATATATGAACTTTATGTGTTACAACATTCATTTCAGTAGCTTTAACTAAACCAACTATAATAACATTTTTATAAAATAAGCTTATTCAGTGATTTTTAAAAGAGCAGAATATTAACCTCCTCAAGTAAATTAAATATCGTGGTTTAAATGTTGCTTGTACGTGCTGAGAAATAACAAGAATATAAATAGGAAAATAAAAGTTTTTTGTTTTTTCTTCCTGGATTCATGCCTTAACTTATCATGAGTCATGGTAAACAATTTTTTTTTATATCACAAGGTTACCTTTTCTAACATAAACATAAAACATTAAGATTATTTTAGGTTTCAATAAAATTTTACTAATTATCTGTTATGTATGTTTTAAAGCATATTTTACTGGAAATATTTGCATTCAAAGTTATAGTACCACAGTAAAAGTATGGAGAATACATACTTATTGACACATGTCTAAATACTCTAGTGTAGGCAAGAAAAAAACAAGAGCACTCTTTTTTCATATACTCTAAAATTTCCTCTTATATCTGAGGATAAATATACTGTACTGGATTCTGATTTTTAATCTTTCCGATAAATATTGTCAATTTTAATCAAGAGCTAATCTTCTAATATTGAGGGTGGGTTGCACATTGATTTTTCAGTCACTTAGTAGTTTGGGTTTGGAGAATATAGTTCATTTGGGTTTGGAGAATCTGATTTCATTTATGCCATATTCAAATTTATGTAAAATAATCTGTCTTGTTACAAACAGAATGCCTCGTGCTGTTCAGGACAATTAGTACAAAATTGAGTGACTAAATTAACCAGTTATAATCCTAGTATTATGAGCTATAAGTTTTGTTATTTTAAGGAGTTTTAACTAACTGCAGATATTTATTGTGCAGTCGGGTTTTATGAACACTTCCTGGCATAGTAATGTGTGTGAGTCAGGATATCAGTAAACATATTTGGAGGAGGTTAATAATTTGTACTAATAAATTCATCAATTAAAGTATTATTTATGTTTATATTGTCACTTTTTGTTAAAGGACATTTCATATTATTAAAGTAGAATATAGTTCAGTAGAGGCATGTGAATTTAATAATTTAAAAATTAATTTAATCACCTTATAATTTGTAGTCTTAAGGTTAAAACAGTATCCAAAAAAAAATAAAACAGAATATGTTCTTTCCTGATTTCACTATTCACTATTTGGTTTTATGCTATAGTGTTTATATACCTAAGATTTCTAATTTTTATTAAATCTTCTAATCAGCTCATTGTTAAGAAAAACCTTTTAAATTTTTTCCATTGTTTTTCCATATTCCCAAAGTGTCAGTTTCAGTCGATGAATAAAGAAATGAATTACAATGGGTTTAACCATTATTTGGACAAAGTTTTATAACCCTATAACTTCATCTTAAGTAGAGATTTTCCTCATTTCCAGAAGCACATCAATAGCATATTTAAAACATAAATCTGCTATTTATTCATCTGCCCACATTTGAACTCTTATCTAGTCAATGAAGAAAATATAATGAAATATAAGTAATTTTTGACACTCAATGTTTTGATGGTTTTATTATAAAATACAAACTTACCTTCAAAAGTGATATGAAATGTTAGTGGAAAAAAAACAAATATAAGATTTTTGAGAACATGGAGATTTCCCAAAGACCAAAGAGAACAGATGTACAATCAGCATCACTGTGTGAGTATCAGTACTCAAGAGGTACAGGCAGTAGTTTTTTCCACCCACTGTTGCTCTTGTGAGAAGAAATCTCAAAATACATTCCACAGAGATTTCACAAGTTAGTAACCCATGCAAAGTACTTTTGGGGAAAATAGGACAGAATAATAACGGAGGAAGTAATAGTACCTGGGTAACAACTACAATCTCTGCTTAAAAGGATAGTGCACTCAATCAAAAAATTGTGCATATTTGATCAATGACATCTTTATTTGAATATACAAATGGCACAATGCTGTTTTGGAGAGCCATTGCCAAAATAACACTTTGTAATAATACCAAATTGGTGTTGCTTATTATTCAGTGGGTGGGTCATGGCTCTGCTAGGCTGATCAGTTTAAAGATCAGCTGGGCTTGCTCAGTTGAAGGCTTTGTGTTAGAAGATGGTCTCCTCTATTTGCTCATTCTCTCTCCAGGAGCAGTGGCTATCTGGAGCATATCCTTTTCAAAGTGAAGGGCAAAAAGGCAAGAGTGAAAGCCAGACAATCAGAGCACACATCCCTACACTGACCATGCTTGCTAATACTCCATTGGCTAAAGCAAGTCACAGGGTGACATCTAAACTCAGTGGAGTAGCCAACTTCACTCCCCTGACAGAAGGCAGCCATAAGAAAGGTGAGAAACAAAGGACAGATTTTAAGCGAGCAATTCAGTTCTGCCCTCTTGGTCACAATGGTTTATTTCCCTTCTATTTGAAAAATACATCTGTGGGGCACCTGGGTGGCTCAGTTGTTAAGCGTCTGCCTTCGGCTCAGGTCATGATCCCAGGGTCCTGGGATCAAGCCCCGCATCAGGCTCCCTGCTCCGCGGGAAGCCTGCTTCTCCCTCTCCCACTCCCCCTGCTTGTGTTCCCTCTCTCACTGTGTCTCTCCTCTGTCAAATAAATAAATAAATAATCTTTAAAAAAAAAAGAAAAATACATTTGTTACTTCCCCAAATCACCAGAAAATCTCCCCCCATCATGGCAATACCCACTTATGGGGATGTTGTAAGGATAAGTGAGAATATAAAGCAACTAACACACAGCTTCGGACATAGAAGTTGCATTCCATAGCTAATAATATTAGTCATATTAATGCTAAACATATTTAATTTTACTGTAATGTTAATATAGTTAAACTTTTTTCTATATTTTTATCTGAAGCTTTATCACTATGCTATATTAGGGAATATTTTATTTAAATGTTTCAATATTCCAATAATATGCTTATTTTTTATTTACAAACACTAATTGTAACTTGTAACTTTTGAATGAGGGGAAGAAGAGAATTTAATCATGTGAGTTAGACAGATGCCTTACGACTTAACTTTTAAATGGAAGTGATTCCCAGGGAATGAAAAATCCCTGCAAACACAGTAAGCGAAATTTAACCGTAAAATGAATCTTACTCATGCAGTGTACTCTAAAGCGATAAAACACACACAACTATCCCCAGCAAATATAGAGTTACATGTATATAAAGTTAAAGAGAATCTACTTCGTGAATTAACAGACTTAATAGAACTATTGAGAATGAACAAAGAATACATGAAGCACAATTAACAGCAAACAATTGGTAATATTGCCCAGTTTTAAAAAAATGATTTAGTTTTCACATCCCATGCAATAATTGAAAATGCTGTTTGAATCTTTGGTTGTGCCATAATCAACTAGCTTTCAAGTGATTAAAATTATTCCTTTTTTTTCCCCTTCTCTTTCCTTTCTTTTCTTCTTCCCAGCTGCCAGATGGGGATGCATGCATTGGCCTCCACCACATCATCAACATCTCTGCTTAAATTCTAGTGAGCTCTGAGTGCTCCATTACCCATTGCATTCTGCCCCATTTGATCCAGGCGTATTTGCCACTTTGATGCCTTCACAGTACAAACAAGGTGCACTAATCAAAGCTTCCCTGTTCCATCCTGTGAGAACCTCTCATCATTGCCGTGGTTTCAAATCTGGTGCACAACATCACCACTTTATTTTGTTCCCTTTGATCCTATCAGTCTGACACTTTGATCCATGCATTGCACTAACTGGACTCATCAAAGCTTTCCCACTTTTGTTTTTGACAGGTAGTGGCAAAGATTCCGGCAAGACGAGGGACTTTTACTTTTTCTGTTTCTGTTGAATTTTCAGTATCAATCCTTTTTTATTTAATTCCGATTTTAGAATATGCTCATTAATTTCATCAGTGTTGTATTTTAAAATGTATATTTATTTTTTAACCAAGGCTTGCCAGAAGCAATTAAATATATCTGTATCAGAGTTGTATATCGCATAATTGTTTAATGCACCATGGGTGTTTTATCAATGATTCTAAAATGCCAGTGGCTTAATGGAAACAATTAGTGGTGTGTAAAGCAACTGGACTGATACGAACTAGAATATTTTAGAACTCCGTCATAGGAAACTATGTGTTATCTAATAACCTTTATCAGAAAATACGTTTTGTCTTACTGTGACATAATTAGAAAGACTTCTGCGTGTGTTTTAAATACACTGACTGACCAAGTAAGAATGGGAAAAAATTGCTCATGATTAGAAGATTGGCTTGCTCCAGTTTTCTTGCTTACACTTATTTATTTCAGGCCTAGAAATCTTGGTGTATATATTTTGCTGCACAGCTTTTTCATGAGCTGTTTAAAGTTATATTTATCCAATAATCTACTTGACTTCTAAAACACAGTGGAACTAAAGGCTCTAGGAGTCCAATAAGATCACCAGGGATTCTATTTTTTAAGTCCCTAATTCTTTTTTTTTTTTTAAAGATTTTATTTATTTATTTGAGAGAGAATGAGATAGCGAGAGAGAGAGCATGAGAGGGAGGAGGATCAGAGGGAGAAGCAGACTCCCTGCTGAGCAAGGAGCCCGATGCGGGACTCGATCCTGGGACTCCAGGATCATGACCTGAGCCGAAGGCAGTCGCTTAACCAACTGAGCCACCCAGGCGCCCAGTCCCTAATTCTTAAATAGTAGTAGCATAAATTCCCCAACTCTGAAGGAATTATGAAGGGAACTTTATGTTCCAATGGACAGGTTGCTAGGGCCTCAAGATGGATAGTAAATGATGAAAGTTGATCCCTTGGAGGGATGCCATGTTAAGCTATCTATAAGAGGAAGAAAGATAGCATCAGTGAATCTGCCAATGATAAGATTGCTCTGTACCATTACTTTCTGTATGAATAATAAACATGAACAATCTTGTTACTGTTTTTACAATCTGAGACTGAAAATATGAGAAACAAAATGACTAGAAGGTAAACTAATACCAAAAACTATCACCATGTATACATTGATGATCTCCTGAGATTTTTTTGACATGAAACAGAAGAAGCCACTAAACTAGTAGAAACTTAGATTAAGTTTCCATCCTCCATTTAAAGTAGAATGGTCCACAGTAAAATTTATAATTCGCTCAGTGAAATATGCTGATTGTAACATACTAGCCTAATTACGGTTCTGTGCCTCCTGGTGGTCAGGCACATAACCTCACAAATGAAATTTACCTGTTGACCCTGTGGAAATTTCATGTGGCTGCTGCAGCTGTTGCTACTTCTTTTGGAAAAAAAAAATATATTGTTTATTACTTACAAGTCCTGGTAATTATACAGCACACCTGGGACCACACATTAAGGTTCTGGATCGAGAGAGAGAGAAAGAGAGACTGCTTAGACCAGGAGTTCTTCTATTGGAGTTGAGGGTGGGGCCTAGATTTCTCAGTCTCATTCTTTATTGGTGACTTTAAAACATAAGAACCAGAATTTAAGTTTCAGGAAGAGAGAAGACACAGGTAGCCCGAATGATCAGCTGCTGAAATCAAACAAGATTTCCAACACAAAGGAGCTTCAGTGGGGGGGGAGGAAGCCTTGCTCTTTACTCAAGTGGCCAAATGGCAGTATGCTTATTCAACATAGCCTCTTAGAAGTGGATGTCTCCTGAAGTAGATGCCTCAACAATCTAAACTTAAGTCAGGCACTTGCATGACAAAGCTAGAAAAAATAAAAAAATAAAACAACTGTTAGGGCTTACCCAGCAATCCACCCTGTGATGATGGCCAAGGCATTAAAGTCAATGATGAGGATATTAACTGCCTTGGTAGTAGCTGATATGCCAAAAGTCAAGGGTAGGGCACATTGTAACCTAGAAAGTAAAATCTAAGCGGTTTATAGTACCAAGTCCTATAATCATTATGCAGGAAATGGTCTAAAAGCCAGTTTGTAGCCATTGTTTCAAACTCAAATGAACCCACGATGAAGCTAAGTCTGTGATTTCAGGGTCCCTAGGACTTTGTTCAAAGATTTGTGAATATTTTAACATCTTGGGCTGTTGGATATAAGCAAGGTTTGAGCCTGTCCTGAGTTGGTATATTGCTCCATATCTCATTGAACCAGTCTCTTAGCCCTGAGGATAGATCAGTTTAGTTAAAAGTTTATGTCTCATTTCAGGAAGCAGTGATGCAGGTGGTTCCCCAAATTAGGCCTATATGGTGTAAGCAATCAGTTATTTATAAAAAGTCATTTTGATAGTTTTCAAATTCTGGAGGGGTCAAGTAGGGAGAAAATGATAAATGTTTCATCTTTGTTCAGAAAGGAATATCTTACCAAATTGTCGATAACTGTAGGAACTCGAGCAGGTTCTAACCACGAATACTGCAGAAAAATTCCCTTGATCTTCTGGAAAGGTGAAAGTAAAAGGAACCATGTTGAAATATGCTAGAGCATTCTAATCTTTTTAACCCATGCTTCTTTTTTTTATTTTATTTTTTTTTATGTTTTTTTTGTTGTTTTTATTTTTAAGATTTTTATTTATTTGACAGACAGAGAGAGAGCACAAGTAGGCAGAGCGGCAGGCAGAGAGAGAGGGAGAAGCAGGCTCTCCCCTGAGCAGGGAGCCAGACGTGGGGCTCGATCCCAGGACGCTGGAATCATGACCTGAGCTAAAGGCAGCGGTTTAACCGACTGAGCCACCCAGGCGCCCATAACCCATGCTTCTTGATAGGCAGTGGATGGGCCTACTGGTGAGAAATTGTTCAAATTGACTAATATGATCTCTTCTCACAAAACCAAAATGTATCAAAGAAAATACGATTAGTATCTGTCTTGAGTAACCTATGTCCTTACATGAGAAGAAGGGAAAAATGTATATATTAGTTAATGAGATAGAGAATGTCTAGAATATTCAGGATAATTATGAAGTAATGACATTAAGTAAGATCTTAAAGTTTACCTAGGACATGTTGTCATACTTATCTGATGGGAAGAGGAAGAAGAGCTAGGAGAAGTGGTGTCTAATGGTTTCTTCTTCCTGTCTGAGAAAAGTACAATCTAAGTTTCTTGACAAAGGCAGCCCTAAAAATGAAACGGCATGTTTGTGTTGACCTTTTAGAGTCTTGGCCACCAAGAATAAATAAAAGGCTAGGTTTCCAAGGGGTTATTTTTCTGCCTCACATAATTTTCTTTTGGTATTTTCTTCCTTTCTTAATTCCGGTAGGACTGGCAGTAAAGTCATTACAGTTCTTTCTACAGAGGTTACTTGACCAAAGCCAGCCCTCTGGGTCTAGTGATTGGTTTGTTGGGCATATCCTCAAGCAAGGTCAGAGTTCCATTGGGGGAATCAAATGGATGGTAAGAGGCTACTTTTCTTTGATCAGGAGTTATAAAAACAATGCCATCCTGGTATGTGTGTGTTGTGGGGGGTAATCTACCTAGAAAGCTTACGTAGAGAACCAAGTCTACATACTACAACATAGAGTTAAAGATGGTAGAACATGAGGGAAGAGATGGATAATGGGTGACATCAACTAAGCTGGATCCTGCTGTGTCTAAAAGCAGTCTAATTCTGTATGTTTTAACTATTTAAACCCATTCTCTGACTTTTTACTTAAAGATAATTTGACACTAATTTGATTTACCTTCAATTGAAAGCTTTTATTTACTAAGTGCTAAGTTTACTGGAATGTTTGTTAGAGCTCATTTGTAATGTTTTAGTTTTTGTAATGCTTTGAGCATGATACAATATTTTTAAGAAAAAAAAGTGATTGTCAGATGGTTTCTCAATGTCAGATGGTTTCTCAATGTTGTCTCAATAAATAGGGGACAAATAACAAGCATCTAAAGTAGAAGCTTTACGATTGGAACCATAATAGAACTGGATTAATATACCTATTTAATAATGATCTAGAAATAAAGGACATATTTTCTTCCAGATATCTAGAGGATCTAAGATTAAAGATAGAATTCACTTCTGTGTAATAGACTGAAAGAAACTACTCATGAAGTTCTACAGATTAATTACCTTAGACTTGCCATCTGTTTTTTGTAAACCTATACTTTAATCATTCTAAGTATTATTTTCATCTTCTACTTTATGACAATTAATATAACCTACATTGATTCAAAAGAAACACGTATTTATTTTTTTAAAATCTGGGAATTACCAAAAGAATGCAAATCAGATAATGAAAAGCATGCAAGTCCTACCACCTAGAAACTGTTCTGTATAGCTAAGTCTTCTTTCTTTCAACATACGAATGTATTTCTGTTCTTTATACAGATTATAGTTATTTTCTATATAGAAAGGAATATTTATCTGTAGTTGGTAGATAATGTAATATGTGGAGAACATCACATCAAATAATTAGATAATATTTAAACACATGATTTTCCAATATGACAATTGAAAATAGTTTCTCCTTGATATTTTAATTTGTGTTTCTTTAGTTAGCAGTGAATTTAACAATTCTTCATATGTTGTGGACTTTTCCATTTCCCTTTTATAGCTTTTTTATATTAATTTTTCTATCAGTAGATATCTTCATTTCCTAAATGGATATTTTAAATGGGAGGTATTAAACTATCTGTACTTATTAATATAACTCATATTTAGTCCTATTACTGTAACACATTTAAAATTTTACTTTTTACACATTTCCTTTCTTTACTCCTTTTCTATAAAGATTATAATATGCTCTCCCCTTATCTTTCTAGTATTTTATTTATTTTTTTCTTTTTTTCTTTCTAGTATTTTAAAAATGATATGATCTATTTAAAATTTTATTAATGATTTAAATATTCAAAAATAATTCCTTTAGCTATACCCTATAATTTTCAAACTAGGATAAACCAAGTTATTCATTATTTACCATATGATAATATTATGTAATATGTCAGGACTACTTTATCATTGGTACTAATGATGATAGTCTGTTGACGTAGTCTGTTGACTATGTGTCTACTACTATAATTTGGATTTTTCATTCAAATTAAATCAATTGATGATACTTATTGACATTTACATACAGATTTCTAACTAGATGAATAGTATTTTTCTAAATTTATTTTTAATTTTAATTGCTTTAATACAATGATTTCTTTTGCATTCTTAAATTCCTAATTTTGATTTTTCCTGCAAGTGGATTAAAAAAAACTACTTAGTTTATCTATTTTTTAGAAGAGTCACTTGTATTGTGTTTTCTTGAAATGTTAAATATGTAAGAAAACTTTATGTCAAATGACAAAAGTTTATGAATTAAAATTTGGCAAGTCAAAATAATCTTAAGTCACAAAATTTTCCCCAAACCTACTTTGTTGACATTGCTTCACAGATTTCTCATTTGTTTATGAAGAGACTTGTAAGGCCACATTGATATTTATTCAGTTCTTATTGAAATTTGATTTGTTTCTCCCCTTATCTTCACTTCTTATAATTGAAAATATTTGATGGCATAGTGTCTGAGTCTCATTACCTCTCTAAGTTTTTACCTTTAGATTATTGTGAATTTTTCTATTTGCATCCAGAATTTCCTTTTCAGTTAAGATATACTCCATCATCATAGCCAATGCCAGAACATAGTCTGACACATGGCAAACAAAATAGCACTTACAATATGTCTGGGCTTTGATAGGTGTTCAATATGTATTATCAAATAAATGAATGAGTAGGAATGATAACTATAAGTAAAGAACCAGAAGTGAGGGGATAAAAAAAAAAAAAAGATATATTTTCAGTGTGCCTTTCAATCAGATTGGTCAGTTTCATTAATTTAAGAATCATTGAAAAAAAATCAAGAATCACAGCTGTTTAGAAAAGAAAAAAAATCACCATATATTAATTATGAAATGACTGTTAGAACCTAGTATTGAAAGTGAAGTCATGAAGTTAAAACAACACTCAAGATTCAGATATCAAAAGGGGAATTGGCTATCACAGAGGACCAGGATTGTCCATCTATTCCCTGCCTATTTGAAAACAACTAAAAAGTAACAATAGTCTGGATCAGATTTGCTTTTTTTTTTTTTTTAAAGATTTTATTTATTTATTTGAGAGAGAGAGAATGAGAGACAGAGAGCACGAGAGGGAAGAGGGCAGAGGGGGAAGCAGACCCCCCGCTGAGCAGGGAGCCCGATGTGGGACTCGATCCCGGGACTCCAGGATCATGACCTGAGCCGAAGGCAGTCGCTTAACCAACTGAGCCACCCAGGCACCCCAGATTTGCTTTTTTTAGGGGCAAGTGATTTATAATTGTTATATATAATAGCTAATGTCTACTTGCATACTACTTTGTGCTAGGCATTTTATTACCTGTTTTTTTAATATATTAATTCATGTTCTATTACATCTTTAGTCAGCATTACCTTGTCCTATATGATCCATCTACAGTCTTATTTCATTCTGTCATCTTTTCTCATTCTGTTATTTTCTTTCCCTTGTTTTATTGTCTGATAAAGCTATATCTTCTTGGTTTATGAAATTTCCAGTTTTTTGAAGATTTTATGGCTGATAAAATAGATAAATTTCATAGTTATATTCTTTCTTCTTCTGAACTTTCAAAATGCAGTTTTTCCACTCTTCATATTATTTCAGAAGGCTTATTTTGGACCTGTAGAGTAGTGTGAGATCTGGAGGCCGACTGCATGGCTTGGAATCCAGTCTATATTATTTCATACCCCTGTGCACTTTGACAACTTACATAACTTCTCAGTGTTTGAACTTTCTCAAATATTAATTTAGTACCTTCCTCATAATGTTGTAAAGAAAAATAAAGTAAGGTTATACTATACCAATTCTACTCCTCATTACTTCATACCAGTTATTTTGTATTGTCCTGTCTCTGGATATATATTAAAAACTAATGGATTGGTGAGACCAAGAAGCATATAGATATTTGGGGCTGTTGACTCAAAATGGATTCTTATGAGGTGTTTAGAAAAATGCTCTATTCAGATCCTAGTTTTTATTTTATGGTGTTAGATTATTTCATATGGTAAAACATTTAAAAATTTTCATGATTCTTATGCATTTGCCTCACTGTTATTGACATTTCCTATCAACTATTGTATTATATCATCCTGTAATATTAGGTTCATGATGCAAAGTATATCCATCATTTCTGCCATGTTTTTATATAAATGAATAGCTGAAAATTTGGAAGAGACTTAATGTTAAACCCCACACATCAGCCTTACATTTTTTGCATATATATATGCATATATATATATTGCATATAGTCAATAAACTAATTCATATCTCTTATGTACATTTCATTTCCTATATATAATATAAATTTAATTCATTTTATTATCTTTTAGCACATGCCTGCCAAACCCATCCCCACAATGGCCTTGTGAATTTTCATGTATCATTTATAATTCATGCTTTTTGTAATTGTTCCAAGGAACATTGCAACATTAGAAATTGTTTATTTCACTCTTGTGTATGTATATATGTGTATATATGTGTATGTATAAATATAAATATATATATATATAGACAGACATATGTGCTCACACAAAATCAAGAAACTGTTTTGTTGTTTTCACCATATGAGTGGAGAATAGTGAAGAATAAGGTGACTCGTGTTTATGCAGTTAAAAGGATGAATCTCTTTTATGCTCCAACCATTGAACACACTCAAAACAAAACATTTGTAATTTGCTGCAGTGTATAAAGATCTGGGTAAGATACTTACAATCAGTATTTTCTTAGGTCCTCAAAGACTTTCAAACCCTTCTCATCTAAACCTTGATGTAGATGTACATTTGTCTTTTTAATAATTGATTATTACGGAATTAAATACCTCACAAATACATTTGAAAACATAAATGATTTCTTAATAGTCTACTGTGTATCACTCAGAAGAATATTGGCATAGCCACTTTTTTCATAAGTTATGATTTTGCATAGAACATGAGCAGAAATCTGAATAAATGCCATCCATATGAAAAACTATTTTATTTTATTTTTTTAGAGATTTTATTTATTTATTTGTCAGAGAGAGAGAGGAGCAAAAACAAGCAGGGGGAGTGGCAGGCAGAAGGAGAAGCAGGCTCCCTGCTGAGCAAGGAGCCCGATACAGGGCTCGATCCCAGGACACTAGGATCATGACCTGAGCTGAAGGCAGATGCTTAACCGACTGAGCCACCCAGGCATGCCAAAAAACTATTTTAAAGAAGACAGTTGATTTAGATATTTGAAGACTTGTCTAAGTGCTTATAACTAAGCACAAAATATTGTTTTTCAGCTAAAAAATTGAGAAATAATTTTAGACACTTTTATTGCCTTAACATTTTAGAATAAAGTGATGTAAATGAACTCATCTAAAATTCTTTGAGAGGGGGCACCTGGGTGGCTCAGTCAGTTAAGGGTCCAGCTCTTGGTTTTGGCTCAGGTCATAATCTCAGGTTCTGGGATGGAGCCCCTCTTTGGGCTCCATGCTCAGTGGGAAGCCTGCTTGAGAATTCTCTCTCTCCCTCTCCCTCCGCCCCTTCCCCACTCGTGCACACACACACTCTCTCTCTCTCTCTCCATAAATAAATAAATATTTTAAAAAATAAAAATAAAATTCTTTGCATGTTGGCTTATACATAGAGTTTTACAATAGTTTCAGCAAAACGGTTCAAGTCAAATTGGCTTTAAAATTTTACTAAATAATTACAGCTGTTGTTTACACAATTCTGAGCTTAGCATTTTAATTGCACTAGAGCAGTTCCTTGATCTGAGCTTTATACACGCACATGCACACACACAGTTTAGTTGGTCCAGAGCATTTCAGCATGACTTTCAGAGGAGTATGTAGAAAACTCAAAGAAATTGCATCTTTCTTCTCTCTCTGATTGTGTATTTCTTGCATTTATGATATTAACACGATGTGAATACCAGTGTTTTTCCTCTCAACAAAGCATAAATCTAGATCCCTCTGAATCCTATAAAGAATAGAGAATGATCTTCTTTGAAGTAATGAGTTCACACACACAAAAATTCAAAAATAGTTTCAAAGATACTATATGACATATCTCATATGGTGAAGAATGCCTTCAATAAAACCTCAGTTTTGGTTTTCTTTTTGTTTTTCTTTTCGGAGATGGTAAAGTTGTTACTCATTTCAAAGCAGTGGTTAAGAAGTAGATGTTTTTGCTAGAAAATACTTTTTCTGAAGCTTCACAACAAATAATTTTTTAATAAAAATGAGGTAAAAATTTTGAGGATTTCATAAATTTAAAACTCATTTAAAAGTTTATATGTTTTTATTGTGAAATGTACATACTGAAATATGTACATATAGTTTAAAGGATGATAATAAGAATACAACTTCTACACATTAGTAGACTAAGATAAAATATTGGGCGTATTTTAGGAGCTTCAAGTGGCCTCTTACTACAAACCTTTTTCTTAACCCCACAAATGTGTGGGTTTTCTCTTTTTTCTATATAATTTTTCTAATAATTCTTATTAGTGTCCATTAATACATATTCTTAGTCTTTCCTGTTTTTGAAATTTATATAAATGGACTATACCGAAGGAATTCATCTATGATTTCAGTCTGTCAATGTCATGATTATGATATTCATTCAAGTGGATGTATCCTATAGTATTCCTTTTGATTAGAGTGGAATATTCCATTGTATGCATAAAAAATGTGTCCATAATTGTTTTAAGAATCATATAGGTTGATTCCTATACTTTGGTATCAAGAAAAATACTCCAAGGAGAGGTGCCTGGGTGGCTCAGTTAGTTAAGCATCTGACTCTTGATTTTGGCTGAGGTCATGATCTCAAGGTCATAAGATCAAGCCCTGCATCAGGCTTGGTACTGGGTGTGGAGCCTGCTTAAGATTCTCTCTCTCCCTGTCACCTCTTTTCCTCCCCCCTGCTCACATACTCCCTCTCTTTCTCTTTCCTTCAAAAAAAAAAAAAAAGAAAGAAAAAAAGAAAAAAGAAAGAAAGAAAGGAAAAAGAAAAATGCTCTAAGGAATATTCTTATATTTGTTTCCTAGTGCTGTGGAACAATACAGAATTGCTGTATTGTTTTGTCAATTCTAGGAGTAGTACTAATTTACTTTCTAAAATTGTTGTGCTAGTTTATACTATCACAATTTGGGGTTCTCAAAATTGCACATCATCTACAACCCAAGATATTGTTTGACCTTTACTTTTTGTAAATTTGATTAGTGTGAAATGACATACTATTGTGAGTTTTAATTTACAGTTCTCTTATTAATAGTAGGGTAAGTGATAGTGAACATGTTTGTGTGCCATTTGTATGTCTTCTTTTTAAAGTGTGTATATATGTTGGCCAACTTTCCTTTTGTTTTTTCTTACTATTTAATTGAAACTATGTTGTCTATTGCTAACTTTTTACTAATTATGTTGTCAATCTCTGATTTTGACTTCAAGCATTTGCACTCACTTTATGATAATTTTTATAAACAGATATATTTTTAAATTCAATGTAGTTAAAAAATCTTTTGCAATAGAAAATAATCACAATTTTAGTTATTCCTTTTAATTTTTTACTAATTTTATTACTTTTAATTTCTTTTACTTTGCTAGATAAAGCCTAAGGTAAATTTTGATTAGCTAATTGACATACTGGTTTTGTTTCTGATCTTAAAATAAATACTTTGAAATTCTTAAATGCTTTCACCATTTGATACTAAGCTTGATGTAAGATTTTTGTAAATGCCTCTGTTAATTTAATAATATTTATTAGCACTTTCCAGTTTTTATCTACTATGGATGTAGAATTTTATTAGACACTTCTGAACAGGTTGTGGTGATGATTTGGGGTTTTTTTTAATTGTTTTTTTTTTTAAAGATTTTATTTATTTGAGAGAGAGAGAGAATGAGAGACAGAGAGCAGGAGAGGGAAGAGGGCAGAGGGGGAAGCAGACCCCCCGCTGAGCAGGGAGCCTGATGTGGGACTCGATCCCGGGACTCCAGGATCATGACCTGAGCTGAAGGCAGTCGCTTAACCAACTGAGCCACCCAGATGCCCCTAAATTGTTTTTTAATGTTAAATAATGTTGCTCAATTCTTTAATATCAAACACACATTACTGTGATTATGATGCAGTCTATGTATTTACTCTTACCATTTACTAATAATAATTATTTTCATGCTTATGTGCTATTAGATTTAGCACATTTGAGCTTTCCTGCAATTTTCCTTTTTGTACTTTTATGTTTGTATTTTTTTATCTGTTGCCATTGAACTAATTACCCCAGACTTAATGACTTAAAAAAAAAAGCATTTATTATCTTACAGTTTCTGGGAGTCAGGCAACTGGGTAAAGTTCAGTCGGGAGCCTCTTGCACAAGAGTTCATCTGAGGCTTGACTGGGGGACAGTCTTTTGTCACTCATGTGTTTGTTGGCCAGAACCAATTTCTCAGTGTCTTTTGGACTGAGGTCCTCAGGTTTTCATTGACTGTTGATTAACTCCTTCAATTCTTTGCTAAATTAGCCTCTTTTTATAGCACATCTCACAATATGGAGGCTGGCTTTCCAATGGAGCCAGCAAGCTAAAGAGCAAGAGAAGAAGAGCAAGATGGAGGCTTTTGTGTAACCTGGTCTCAGAAATTTCATCCTATCCCTTTTGCTGTCTTGAAATTTTTTAAAAGCTAATTGCTAGGTCCAGGTGTGCCTGTGTGTCTCAGTTGGTCAAGCATCTAATTTTTGATTTCCTCTCAGGTCATGATCTGGGGGTTGTGAGATCAAGCCCCATGTGGGGCTCCATGCTGGGCATGGAGCCTGCTTAAGATTCTCTCTATCCCTCTCCCTCTCTGCCTTTCCCCCTGGTTTGTGCTCTTTCTCTCTAAAAAACAAACAAACAAAACCAAAAAAACAAAAGGGAAGGAATTACACAAGGGCACAGATACTAAGGGGGTAGTTAGAAGCTATCCTAGAGCCTTCTACCACAATAATTTTAGTTTATTTATTTATTATATATAATATTAATATATATTATATATACATAATACATATAATGTATATATATGTAATGAGAAGGGGCAATTAGAAGCTATATTAGAGTTGTCTAACCACAGTGATTTTAATATATATATATATATATATATATATATATATATATATATATAATATCGGTTTATTTACTTAAATCTTCTTTTTAATCCCTCATGAAATTTGCTTTTTATCACTTCTAAATTTGCATTGCCAAGTGTCTGTCTAATTTATTGCATTTTTTAAAGAAAAAAAGAACTTGCATGTTTCTATACTGAATGTTTTATTTATTAATTTTCTCTTTTTACCTTCCTTAGTTACTTCCTTTCTTGTTAATTTTTCTTTTGTGTGCTTTTATCTTCTCTTCGTATGTAGTTTTTAAAGTCTATATATTTCCTCTTAATGCTTTAGCTGTATCCCACATGCTTTAATATATAATATTTTTATTTTTTTAAGATTTATTTATTTACTTTAGAGAGAGAGAGAGAGCAGGCACACGAGTAGGAGGGGCAGAGGGAGAGGGAGAGAGAATCTTAAGCAGATTCCACACTGAGTATGGAGCTGGACAAGGGGCTCGATCTCACGACCCTGAGATCACAGCCTAAGCTAAAACCAAGAGTCAGATGCTTAACCCACTGTGCCACCCAGGCACCCCAATGTAAATATTTTTCATTGTAAAAAGCTCTCAGAATTTTATAGCTTCTATCAGGATTTCTTATTTGATTCATGTTTGTTCAAGTATCTTTTTAAATTTCTGAATAAAGGGAGGTTTTTTTTTCCTAATTATCTATTATTTATTTATAACTTAGTTGCACTGGAGTCAGAGTTTGTGGTCTAAATAGATTGAAACTTAATAAATTATTGAATGCAGCATTTTGGACCATCACATTCATAATCATTGTTTGGTGCCAGTTTTAGACAAATAGGTATTCTCTATTTACGGGACTCAATATTTTATGTATGTTTAGCTTAGAATAACATTCAATTCTGTAATTTTACTGATTTTGCTGTATGCTTGATCTATAAATTATTGAAACAGGAATACTAATATTTTTAATGGTGTCTTAGTCTATTTTTCTTGTAGATATCAGTTCTTACTCTTTTAGAGAAGGAGAGAAAGAGAGAGAGAGAGAGATGAGGGGAGCAGAGGGAGAGGAAGACAGAATCTTAAGAAGGCTCCACGCCCAGCACAGAGCCTGACATGGGGCTCAATCTCACAACCCTAAGATCATGACCCAAGCTGAAATCAAAAGTTGGATGCTTAACCGACTAAGCCATCCAGGCTCAGTTCTTAATCTTGATAACTGAGTCTGGTATCAGGGGCATCCACTTGTTAAAATGTTGTATTTTCCTGGTGAATTGAAAATTATTATTATTATGTAGTAAGCCTTTTATTGCTAGTATATCATTTTACTTAATTTTTTCTGATATTAATATAATCACGCTAGATTCTTCTTGCTAATATTTACTGTCATATATATTATTTTCTTTTTTCTTTTCTTGACTTTTTAGCATTTCAGAACATTTCAGTTAGAAAACCCATGTATATATATATATATATACATATATATATATAGGCTTTATCATTTTAATCAACTTTACTTTGAAACTGGATATTTATTTTAGTTCCTTAATATTTATTTTATTTGTTTATTTTTTAAAAGATTTCTTTATTTTAGAGAGAGAAAGAGAGAGAGAGAGCATGTTGAGGGGAAGAGCAGAGGGTGAGGGAGAGTAAGAATCTCAAGCAGACTGCCCGCTGAGTGTGGAGCCCAATGCAGGGCTTGATCTCACCTGAGATCATGACCTGAGCTAAAGCCAAGAGTAGGACCCTTAACCTACTGAACCACCTAGGTGTCCCAAATTCATTCATGTTTATATTTGTAATTATATATATTATATTTATGTTATATTTGAACTTTTTTCATAAGATTATGAGCTTTCTATATGTTATACTTTTTATTTCCCCACCTTCTTTTTTCTTGTCTCCCTTAAGGTTGATTGAACCTTTGTACTTTTTTCTGTTTTCCTTATTTATTTTTTCTTCTTTATTTTTTTTAGTTATTTATACAACTAGGTATATTCTCTTAGTGTTTCTAGCTACTTTAACTTGAACATTTAACTGATTTTTAAGTGAATCAATGTGGTTTAATTTCTCTTGATTAAAACAGTGACTATGGAATACATTAATTCTGATAACCTCATTTATGTGTTACTAATGTCCAATATTTTATTTTTACTTATTTCACTCCACAAATTAGATAATACCATTGTTATTTTTAACATTTTTAAAATTCCCCAGGTTTGTATCTTTTTGCTATCCTCTTAGCTTATAATGTTTTTGTTTGTTTGTATATTTGTTTGTTTTCTGCCTGAGGGAAATCCTCTAAAATTTTTATAAGAGCTGACCTACAGTTGCAAAGTCCCCCTGCTATTTTATTTTTTGTTTGATATTATCTAAATTTACTCTCAATGAAAGTTAGAGTATATAGCTGTAAGTTGACAACTATGTTTTTTTCCCTCAGAAAAATGAAAGTATTAGTCCATTTCTTCTCCCATGTATATATCAGAAATCAGCACTCAGTTCTCATGGAATAGTCAAGGTCAAATAAATCAGCACAGTCTTGGCTAGGGAGCCCTAAGCAAGAGACCTGAGCAGTTTTTCACTTGTATGGAATAGAGCAGTTGGAGGGATGGAGAAAAGGGAAGCGTGAGAGCGGGAAAGTAGTGAGTACCGAGTCAGAGTGGGCTAAAGGGTTTTTAAGTTTTTCTGTCCTCTGCCAGTAAAGAGACTTCTAAATGGAAGCACATGGTGGGGAATACAGATACGCCGAAGAGCAGGGAAGCCAGGAGGCCCTAAGCCTTTGGCTGTAACACCTTTAGAGACCATAAGGCACTGACTGTGTACCAGGTCTGGTGTGAGGAGGCAGTTTACCAGGTAAAGCTTTTGTAACTGCCTATGTTTGGCCTGAAAACTCATTAATAGTTTTATGGAAGGGAGCAAGACTCCTCAACCCCATCCCTTTTAGGGACTTTTTAGGACATGAGCAAGAAACATAACTACCCAGTCATGACTCCAAATAGGTCAGACTTTTAGGAACTGTGAGAATACCCCAGTTAATTTGGGGCAAGAAACCAAGGCAGTTATCAAGATCACTCCCAGCAGGAACATCAGGTCTGCTTGTGAGATTGAAGGTAACTATCAGGCCCAATAGTTATCAAGGCAGGAAAAGATGGATCATAGCCCATTAAGGTCTACTTTAGAGAGCCAGGGAGCTCCTCAAATTTCTGTATGAATCTTTTTTGGCTGGTCTGAGGCATCGATTCTGCACAACATAACTCTAGCCAATAAACTGAAGCTGACCCAAAACCTTCCAGGACTGAGGTCCTTTCATGGTAGGGAACACACACAGAAATTATAATCTAAGAAGGCACATGGGATAACCCTGGAAACAAAGAGTTTACAGTGTTAGGATACCCCAAATAAGGCATATGTTAATCAAGTTAACAGGGCCCAATGTGGCCCCATTATCAGGTCTCCAGCCCTAGGCTTCCAGTCCAGTCCAAAAAGTATTGGCTTAGTTCTTGGTTTTAGGACTGCCTGTAGCCATCAGTTTCAGTTTTTCTTGTCCATGATATCAGACATTCAGCCTTACAAGTGTGGACAACATCTGGACTGAGGGGTTTTACAAGGAACACAGAGTAGCTGTTGCTTCATAGTTGGCACTGTCAGGTGTGATTATGGGGTCAAAGTTAGTCTGAACCCCAAACACTCCCAGGAGCTTGGAATGATGGCCTAGGGGGTGTTTGTGTGTGTGTGTGTGTGTGTGTGTGTGTGTGTGTTTGTTTTAGAAGATGAAAGCTTTCAGGAGCAGTTTTCTTTTTTTTTCATTTTTTTATTAACATATAATGTATTATTTGTTTCAGGGGTACAGGTCTGTGATTCAACAGTCTTACACAATTCACAGCACTCACCATAGCACATACCCTCCCCAATGTCCATCACCCAGCCACCCCATCCCTCCCAGCCCCCTCCACTCCAGCAACCCTCAGTTTGTTTCCTGAGATTAAGAGTCTCTTATGGTTTGTCTTCCTCTCTGGTTTCATCTTGTTTCCTTTTTCCCTCCCTTCCCCTCTGATCCTCTGTCTTGTTTCTCAAATCAGGAGCAGTTTTCTAAAACAAAGATCATTAATGTCCTCCTTTCTCCCTTCTTGCTTCCTTAGGAACCAGGATTTTAGATTTTTTATTTGTTTTTCTTGTTATCATCAGTATGTCCCATTTAATAATCCAAACTTTTTTTTTTAAATCATTCTGTATTCTCATTCAAACCTTTCATCTGGAAAGGATGAATGCAAAAGGGACAAAAACATATTTAGAGAAAAATAGTTTAATATAACTGAGTCAGAAAGGTGCATTATGTTTAAGAATTGATTTAAATAATCCTGATTTTTTTTTTTAATTTCAAAATGTTTTTAGTCTCTTGTCCTTTGTTTGATGGACATTTTCATCTTTTGTATATTTGAGTCTTTAGAAAAGAACTGAAAGGAATGCAGAGTCCTCACAGGATCCCCTAGGGGACTGAGGTGTCAATAATTGGAAAAAAGAGTTGTAAATCTGAAGGAAAGGGCAGACTGTCTAATTGGACATGTGACACAAATGAGAAGTGCCCTTTTGGAGAATTGCTGCATGCATTGAGACACCAGGTGGCTTACCTAAGATGCAGTCCAGGCTGGGGTTATTTTATTCTCTTCCATTAGCCAATGAAGTATGCCCTTTAATTTTGTTTATATATATATATATATATATATATATATATATATATATATATA
>NC_058404.1:91927487-92029443 GCF_002201575.2 Neomonachus schauinslandi
TATATATATATATATATATATATATATATATATATATATATATAAAACTTCCAAACTAGTAAATTAGAGGGAAAATGCAAGGGAGTGAGCAAAAGTAACACATAATAGGACAAATAGAAAACAAAAATAAGTTTAAAACCCAAAAGAATAATATCAGAAATAAAAAAAAAAACACGGCAGTACTACAGATATTAAGTAGATGATAAGAAGATATTATGAATAAATTTAGGCAATTAATTTGAAAACATACTAATTGGATAAGTTTCTTGAAATGTAAAAATGTGACTACGGAAGAAATTAGAACCTTTACAATGTGTAATTTTAAAAAATCACTATTTCGGGCGCCTGGGTGGCTCAGTTGGTTAAGTGACTGCCTTCGGCTCAGGTCATGATCCTGGAGTCCCGGGATCGAGTCCCGCATCGGGCTCCCTGCTCGGCAGGGAATCTGCTTCTCCCTCTGACCCTCCCCCCTCTCATGCTCTCTGTCTCTCATTCTCTCTGTCTCAAATAAATAAATAAAATCTTAAAAAATAAAAAAATTAAAAAAATAAAAAATCACTATTTCAAAATAATTCACAAAGTCAAAACCCTAGAACCAGATCATTTCTTGATTGATTGCTGAATTTCACCAAACACAAGAGATACAAAGAGTTTTAATCTACACAAACTTTTCCAGAGAATAGGAAAAGAGAAATTCCCAACTTGTAAGAAAATTCCATAATCTTACACCAAATTCCACCCTGCCCTAGTAGGGTAAATGAAGTCTAGAATCCAGTCTCACTCATAAGACCAAAAATTTTAGGGAAAATATTAGGTCATAGAATCTAACGTGTGTGAGCATGTGTGTATGTTTTATCGTGTTGAATTTTGGTTTATACTATATATGACTGGAAAGTGGTTAAACAAGAGAAAATAAATCAGAAAAATAATTTACAAAATTATGCAGAAAAATAATTTGATACAATTCAACACATACTTATAATTGGTTTTTAAAGAATTGAGATTGACATGATAGTCTTAAGCTGATACAAGATATGCACAAGAAACCTAAGCAAACAAATTAAGGAAATATTAAACACTTTTTCTTTAAAATCGAGAATAATAGGATGCTTGATGGCTATTATGAAATTATCTGAGTTGTACATTCTGCTGTATGTGGTCACCAGCATGTGTCCATGTGTGTTTGGGTGTAGTGTGGGGGTTTGAATGCAATAAATATATGCGTGTGTGTGCTCTGGATGTTCTTTTGAGTGTGGGTGATGAAAGGAAATTTTGTAAAGACCAGTTTTTCAAGGAAGTACTTTAATAGGTCTAGTCTATGAACTGGACAGTTATCAGTTTTACACCAGTCTTTTGGTTTTGCTGTTCATTTCAATCACTGTAAATTTTCTGTTGTTAAGTGGAGTTGAAACTGAGGTTTATATTCTATTTTTTCCACCCCTGAGAAGGGGGACTAAAAGAAAAATGAGACCTTGAATAGCATTTTATTCCTTACTGTGTTAATGCACCTAAAAACTTGTACCCAGCCCTGTGAAAATTTTACCAGTCTAAAATTATGTGAGAAATAAAGGTTAAAAAATAAATTATCAAAAGTGAAATAACAGGTGCTTATTTAGTATTAATTACTGTATCTCTCTTACTAGAAGAAATTATCATATTCACAACAAATAATACCTAATATCAAAACTCCTATTAATTGAATATATTCTTTCATTTAATCACCACATAGATAACACTTTACATCTGAATATTTCTGGAAATATTTGTTGAAATATTTTGTACTTATCCCTAGGAGAGAAAACCCAAATCTATTTTTAAAAATTCCACTTGTCTCATTCTAGCTAGTTCTTTCTGTTCTCTCTATACAAAATCAACATTGATATGAATTTATAAGCTCATATGATTTTGGAAGACTAAGTAAAATTTTATATCAAGTTATATAAAATTGTTTTTTTTGCCTTATATATTTCCTAGGGATTCTTGCTATGGTAACTGTACATATTTTCCACCATTGATCAAGAAACAAGTCCCATCCTCCCCACAACATCTGCTGAAACAGATTTGTCTGTAGAAATGGTTTCCAGATCTGAATTGCACTGTTCAAACCATTGTCAGTATTCAACTAATAGCTAGTTCCATTTCTGGGGCTATATTTAAGTATTCATTCTTGATTCAAGTTATCTTGTTCCAAATACAGAAGAAGTGAATTTTTAGATGTCCTAGCTCATTTTCAAGTCAAACTATCATAGTCTATTGCCCAATTCTTTCAGAATTGACCTCTTACATCTTGCTACCTTTATCCTGAACACAACTTCTCAACTATAAAATTTGTTTGCTATTGGTACCTTACATGTCCTTCATATCCAAGCTGACTATGAACTTGCTCTTGAACTGAGAGTTCCATGTCTTATTCCTGGTTATTACCTCAATATTCATCCTGTTGTTTGTGGAAAGTGTTCAAGCAAATGTAAATGAATACATGAATATTATGATAAAATAAGATGATTAAAGCCAGAAATATCCATGAAAGCCAAAGACTGAAATCTCGGTAATTTGTTTAGGACTCTGTCAGCTAATTTTATCAATAATATGTGTTTTTGTTTGTTTGTTTGTTTTTTTAATGTTATGTTGCCCAATGACTATAGCAATAAAAGACGGGTGGTAAATATTACGGTGAAAAGAGGACATGGTTTAATTTTATTGAGGGAAAATCTAATCTGTTCTCTGAACAATCACATGAGTTGTTAAATGTAACATTATTTTCCTTGAATTATGTATTTTTATGTTATGACAAACATATTCTTTGTATAAGAACTCTTTAATGTATTCATGGATAAAAACTTTTTGTACTCATTTTTATTTCATGTGATATTAATTCACAAAAATATTGCAAATAGCTTCATTTTGCCGTGCTCTGAAGTCAGCAATTTGAACAGGAAATAGAAAGTGATTTTTTTAGGTAGATTGCTGATATTTGCTGAATAGCACTTGTATTAGTTTGCTGAGGCTGCCGTGACAAAACATCACAGAGTGGGTGGATTAAACGACAGAAACTTATTAACTCAGAGAGTTGGAAATTAGAAGTCCATGATCAAGGTGTCTGCAGGTTTGTTTCTCTTAAGGCTTCTCTCCTTGGCTTGCAGAAGGCTGCCCCCTCTGATTGCCCATGGCCTTTTCTCTGTGTGCACCTCATCCCTCCTGCCTCTCCCTAGAGTCAGACTGGATTAAGTCCCACCCAAGAGGCCTCATTCTAACTTAATTACCTCTTTAGAGTCCTTATCTCTAAATATGGTCAATTCTAAAGTATGAGGATAAGGGTTTCAATATATGAATTTTGAGGGGGACACATTTCTATCCATAATTATATTTAAACATATAAATATAAAAATTTGAGGAAAACAGGTAACAGTTACCTTTAATTAGATTTTGATTCAAGATTCTAAATGTAAATACATGTATTTTCTTAAAATTATTTTTAAAATGTAGATATAAATATTTTCTTAAAATTAGTCTAAAATTTCTTATGGCCTTAAATATATATGTGTTTGAAAATGTTTATGAAATTGTAAATGATTGTTCATAAATTGAACACTGTCTTTAAGTTTGAAAATCAAATATTTACATTTATAATTAATTGTTACTTTTTCAGAAATTAACAGGGCAGAAAGAGAAAGATTAATTATTGAAATGGTATCTTTTATGTCTGCTTTTTGAAGTATGTTAAGTTCTATTTGAAAGTATCTTTTAAAATAATATATCACATTTAAAATAGTATATTTTAGTACTATCTCTTTTTTTTAAAGATTTTATTTATTTATTTGACAGAGAGAGACACAGCGAGAGAGGGAACACAAGCAGGGGGAGTGGGAGAGGGAGAAGCAGGCTTCCCGCGGAGCAGGGAGCCTGATGCAGGGTTCGATCCCAGGACCCTGGGATCATGACCTGAGCCAAAGGCAGACCCTTAACGACTGAGCCACCCAGGTGCCCCTAGTACTACCTCGTTAAGGTACAAAAATAATTTTTACTGTCTCTTTAAAGTACAAGAAAAAGATAAAAATAATTTTCTTTCAACAATAAGAACTACATCTGACAATAATCTGCTAAAATTTAGAAGACATTTGATATGTACAATCTTAAAGTAAACAGAAATATATTTTACCCTTGCTTCTTGATTCAAAAATGTTTAACTCTTTTTTTTTTTTTAAGATTTTATTTATTTGACAGAGAGACACAGTGAGAGAGGGAACACAAGCAGGGGGAGTGGGAGAGGGAAAAGCAGGCTTCCTGCCAAGCAGGGAGCCCGATGTGGGGCTCCATCCCAGGACCCTGGGATCATGACCTGAGCCTAAGGCAGATGCTTAATGACTGAGCCACCCAGGCGCCCCCCAGAACGTTTAACTCCTTCTCTTTTGCTCTCCCTCTGTGTCTCCTTTCTATCTCCTTCCTCTGTCTCCTCCCACTCTGTCTCCTCCCTTTGTCTCCACCCTCTCTCCCTCCTCACTCCCCACTCTTCATGTCTATACAGTCAGTTACAGGCTCCTAGGAAAGATAACTGCCATACCAAATGTGAAGACAGGAAGAATACTAGAATCAATTCTTCCTAAGAAGCTGAATAATTTACGTTTTTATGATTTGTAGTAAAACATGTTCAAATGGTTTTTGAAAACACTTTATATTTTTCTTTTTCCTGTATTACTTTCTTTCTCTTTTTGTACTGTAAGCAAGCATTAAGTTCATGGTGGGGGTCGGGAGGAATGGGCAATCTTATTTAGTATGCAATGCAATCTTATTTAGTATGCAATCTTTCCCTCAAATAGTGGAGGAGATACCTGAAAATAAAAAAGGATCTTTTTGCCTTTGTAGAAGGAGGGACCAATTTTAAATTATTAACATTTTAAAATCATTTTTATTGTATAATCAAGGCTCTTGATTCTTCATTAACATATTATACAGGTAAAAAAGTGAAAGATATTTCAGTGTGAAGATAAGACATAATAAATTAGATGATGACATGGGGTGCGTGTGTGGCTCAGTCAGGTAAGCGTCAGACTCTTGGACTCAGGTCATAATCTTAGGGTCGTGGGATCCAGCCCGCATGGGGCTCTGTGCTCAGTGTAGAGTCTGCTTGGGATTCTCTCTCCCTCTCCCTCTGCCCTTCCAGGTCATAATCTCTCTCTCTCAAATAATCTTTAAAAAAAAAAAGATAATAATTTTTTATTCATTATTTTAGGGATAACTAAAGGTATAGAATGACTAACGTTCAAAAGCTTGAAGTAAAGTATGAAAGAAAGAAACCTCAATCAAAACAAAATAAAACAGGAAGGTAAGATAGAAGCTAAATAGGAGGAGAAAATACTGGGATAAAATAAAATGTTAAATTCAAATATAACAGTAAACAATAATTGAGTAAATTGGTTCTTTTAATAATCTTTAAATATATAATGTAAAAAAAAATAGAAGAGCAAGAAGAATTTTTAAAGCCACAGTTATAGGGAGAGATTTCAATACATTTCCCAAAACCACAATTAGATAACAAACATTTAAGGTTATAGCCATTGTGATAAAACACAAAGCAACCTAATATGCATGTATGTGTGTATATATTAGCAAGGGAGTAAGAAATAGATATTTTAGTTAAATAGTGAAATGTTAAAAACAGTACATATCTGAGGTAAAAGCCAAATTTGAGGCTGAAAGCAAATATCACTGTCATAAAAAGAACACTTGGTGATTAGAATACATTTGAAAATTTTCTTTAATAATTATTATACCTCTGGTGTTAACTATTAAATTTTAATTTAGAATTTTTATTTATTTATTTATTTATTTTTTAAGATTTTATTTATTCATTTGAGACAGAGAGAATGAGAGAGACAGAGAGCACATGAGAGGGGGGAGGGTCAGAGGGAGAAGAAGGCTCCCCGCCAAGCAGAGAGCCCGATGCGGGACTCGATCCTGGAACTCCAGGATCATGACCTGAGCCGAAGGCAGTCGCCTAACCAACTGAGCCACCCAGGCGCCCCTAATTTAGAATTTTAAATTCATTTACAATTTTTTTAAAGATTTTGTTTATTTATTTGAGAGACAGAATGAGAGAGAGAGAGCACATGAGAAGGGGAGGGTCAGAGGGAGAAGCAGACTCCTCGCTGAGCAGGGAGCCCGATGCCGGACTCGATCCTGGGACTCCAGGATCATGACCTGAGCCGAAGGCAGTCGCCCAACCAACTGAGCCAGGCACCCCTCATTTACAATTTTTTTAAGCCTACTCCTCAATTGTTTCTCCCAACACTGTTGCAAATTTGTACATTAAAAAATGTTTAAGGGGTGCCTGGGTGGCTCAGTTGGTTAAGCGACTGCCTTCGGCTCAGGTCATGATCCCAGGGTCCTGGGATCGAGTCCCACATCGGGCTCCTGGCTCAGCGGGGAGCCTGCTTCTTCCTCTGACCCTCTCCTCTCTCATGCTGTTTCTCTCTCGCTCGCTCTCTAATAAATAATAAAATAAATTAAAAAAAAATCTAAAAAAAAAAATGTTTAAAACTGAGGCCACTGGGAGGAGGACAAAGAAGTCAATAATAACTCCATTTCATTTTTTAAAAAAACTATATTTCCCACAATCTCTTGTAGTTGGTTCATAAAATTGGATTCTAACCAATGAAAATGCATATAAATTAATGGTACCCTAAGTTACATTCCTTGGACCTACCCTGTGGAATATCTTACTCATCTGCAAGAAGTAATATTCAGAGATATAAACTGCAGTTTCTAAAGTAGTAAAAAACAGAGGATAAAAACTTAAATATCCATCAAATTTTAATAGGTAAGTATAATGTAGTATAATCAAAGAACAAAATACTATACAGCAAATGAAAGAATGAACTTGATTTATAGCTATCAATCTCAATCTATGGCAAAACACATTTTTTAGTTTTTTAAAAATTAAGTTTCAGAAATAGGAATGTAGTCTAAAATATTTTGACCCACTACCAAAAACAAACATACAAGAAGAAAAAATGTTAAAGTATGTCTGTGTAGATACAAACTATAATAACTACCTAAAGGTATCACACCGAAAATTATAGGTTTGATCATTATTTAAAGAGAAGGAGAGAAGACAAGAATTGGTTGTTTTCAATGGAGATTTTAAATTTATCTTATATGTTCATTTCTGGCAAAATCCATTTTAATGCCATGACTTTCAATGCAAGGGAGAGTGAGGTTATAAGAGGTTTTATTTTGGGGGGGAATTTTTTCAAAAACTTTCTGGACTCATGATAATGTGTTTTCATACACATGTAAAAAGGACTTCACATTAATTGATATTATACATTTGGTTTAACATGACATCAAGAATAAGCCTCACCGGAAGATATATGGGCACTGAGTGGCATTACACTGTTGCATTTACCACAGTTCAATTACTGGTCTTCAGTATTGTCAGCATAGTAATGAATTGTACACATAAAAGCAACAAAGATTGGGGTGCCCGGGTAGATCAGTTGGTTAAGTGACCATCTCTTGATGTCAGCTCGGGTCTTGATCTCAGGGTCATGAGTTCAAGCCCCATGTTGGGCTCCACATTGAGTGTGGAGCCTACTTAAAAAAAAAAAAAAAAAAAGTAACAGAGAGACCAAACTAAATAAATTAGACAAATGATCTATTTCTCTAATTCTGATTTTTTATATATTTACTATGTGTCAGCATAGTAGGTGTGCTCCTAGTTTCTTAACCAATAGTGCAGCTATTCTATATATATGTAAAACTAAACTAAAATGAGTTATCACTACATTCGGGACAATTTGGTAAAATGTAAGTAGTTGAAGGTAGGACCAAGAGATATATTAAGTTATGTGAACTGATTTGCAGAGTTTTACACTAATTTTATTGTCCTCATATTACACATGGGGTTGGCTCCATTTATCTGTCAGTTCAGCCACCAAAGAATTTTCTTCTTGTGGCAGATAGCAGAAACACAAAAAATGCGAAAAGCATTAAGTAGAAACATAGAAAGTTCCCTAAGTCTTTGTCTTGAAACTGGCACTACTGTGATAAGTGATAATTCACTTCCACTCATATTTCATTGGCTTTGCCAAAGGTAGTCATTTAGCCACACTTGCTATCCAAGGGGTGAGAAAGTATACTCTGGCTCCAGTGAGCATGTGTAATACTACTATAGGGAGGGAATAAAGACTTGTTCGTAAGAATCTAATCTACCACCAAGATTGTAGAATCCTACTTTCTTCCTTTTGCCTCTTTCTACCTACTTCTTCCTGATGAGGTAATAGAGCTTAAACTGCAGCCAACAAATGGCAGAATTTTAGCATCCAAGTCACCAAACTCCTAGAAGGAGTGTTTCTCTCTTCTAGAGCAAGATTCAGGTGTACTCCTATTAAATAAGAAATACTAAATAGTGAAAGTCATAAATCAGCAAAGAATATAAAAGTAAATGTATAAACTGAATTATACTCACTGATACAACTGACTTTTATGTTACTACCAAAATTTCACAAAAAGGAATTTTAAGCAGTGTTTTAGTTGGATGGGCTTATTTGTTGATCAAAAGTATTTAAATGTTGTCTATTAAGTTTCAGAATAGGTACTTGAATTATAATGTTAAAAAAAACTAATTTATCTTTGCTTTTATTGGGAACTACAAAGAGAATTTAAATTGCAGCAAAGAGCTTATTGGAAGTAATTTTTGAAATTTAGGAAAATGATGATGTGATTGTGTAAGATTGAAGGTGATGAAGATGATAAAACATGGACAGATGAGAGGTGTGGAATGGATAAAACTGTGTGTGTATGATTTGAAGGGCAGATTTCTAGGATGATCCCAAGCTTCCTGTCTTGGGGACGTAAGGATATGGATGTGCAATTTAAAGAAATTAGTATTCATAAAGGAAGACATTTTTTTGAAGGATAAATGCAAGCTTTCATTTCTGAAGTTGTGTAGTTAGAGATGGTTGTGAGAAATCTCAATTACTCAGTGAAGTAATTAATTGACTGTATGATTTTGGACTTTAGAAAATAATTTGGAGGTAGATATATACTGAAGTTAATTATCAGCATAATGATGGCATTTATAGTTACGACAGTAGGTAAAATCAATGTAAAGAAGAATGGGGAGTCGAAGGGTAGGTAAGAGGTTTTCGGACTTAGCCCTGTTCCACAGGTATTTACTTGTCAGTTATTATAAAGAGAGTCTAGAAGGTTGGCTGAGAAGGACTAGACAAACAGATAAAATGTGTAATATCGTGAAGCAATGAAAATAAATTTCAAGAATTAGGAAATGGTCATCTTTATATGATGCTGTTGGGATGATTAAGTAAATGAAGGACTATAATTGTAGCAAGGAAGGACAACATGTAGTACAGACAGTGCTGGTGAAGTGGTAGACATTGATTCTGACATTTTTATTCTGCAACCACCCTAAGAAGTCTTAAGTGCTAAGGCATTTATTTATTTGTTTATTTATTTTATCCAGTAAACTTTTAAATAAAATTAATATGGAAAGTCATTCCTGGGAAATATGCCCTGATAGAGAGGAGGAGTTGTAAATTTTAACTTTTATTTTCTCATCATGAAAGCCCTTGATATAAATAAAAAGCTTCATTGATCAGATATAAAATTACAACATTAAATGTCAGTTTCACTAAAAAAATACTTTTGGACAGTCAGAATGGAATGAAATAAAATTGCCTTTGCCAGGCATGCAAATCTCCAGATTAATACATTTGCTTCAATATTGTATTCCACATTTCATGATTCAAACAAATCCATGAAATTATTTCTGGGTTTAAATGTTTTTGGGTGGCAGAGAGCAATGAAAAATTTAGTTGAATCTGGGAATGTGTAAAATTTTATTGCTGAAATAGGTTTCATTCAAATCTAATTGTCAATTTTCTTTCTGTCTCAGGAGAAAGTAATAGGGATATTGATCAAGAATCCCCAATGTATCACTCTCCTTTATTTTCCCTAAACTTGAAAGACCCAAAGTTTCTGTTCAAGTAGAAGGAGTAAATCCTTTATAACAAAAATCCAAACAGCTAATCTACAACCATACGTTTTCTAGCAGTCTTTGAGGGAAAAAAATATATATTATTAAGGTTTCCTAAGGACATTTACCTGAGATTTCTGCTATAGTATCCTTCCCCTGTTTTCCCCCTAGAGTTATTATCATGGGCTCTAATTTCCAAGACCCCGTCTCAGAGAAAGGCTATACGGTAGTTCTGCCCAAACTCTAGTTCTGTAGTTCTCAAGAATGTCTTTAATCAATGAGTTTGATGGAAAGTTTAAATCAGATTTTCAATAAGGAATAAAATGTTTGAGTTCACAGCTATATGTATAAATTTGATACATTCTCAAAACCAGAACCCATTAACATGTGTATTCTACCTAAGAAGCAGAAGGATACATTATGATCAATAATTTTAATAAATAATTCAGTCTTACAATTCATAATCACATTATTTTTGGCTTAATGTAAAGTTTTCTTTATCAGTTCAATAATCCCTTTGGCTAGATCAATCTGGTTTTTATTTGTTTATGTATTTCCAGAGTCATGTAGTTTCTTTCTTCTATCAAATTATTTATGTAAAAGTATCATGCACAAAAAGTAAAAATTCAAACTGTACAGAAAAGTGTAAGATGAAAAATAGAAGTCTTTTTCTAATAAAGATTTTATTTATTTATTTGAGAGAGAGAGAGAGGGAGAGAGAATGAGCGGAGGAGGGGTAGAGGGAGAGGGCTCCCCGGATGCAGGGCTCAATCCCAGGACCCTGAGATCATGACCTGAGCTGAAATCAGACACTTAACTGACTGAGCCACCCATACACCCCAGAAGTCTTTTCAACACAAAGGCCCTCTCTCAAAATACACTGCTATTTTCTAGTTATCATGAACACATTCTTTTTAACAATTGGAAAATAACCTATTATTTTGAGATACCATACTTTATTTAACTACCTTTTCAGTGATGCTCTTGGAATTGTTTTCTGTGTTTTACTATCACAAATAATATTGTAGTCATTTTCAAGAATATTGCATAGAGCTTAATGTAATGCTGAAAGTGTATCTATATAGGAAATAATCAGTAGTGAATTTGCTTGAGTAAAACTTGTATGTGTGTCTGTCTGCTTTTAATTTTAATAAGGTAAATTATTCTCTAGGATAGTGCTATCCAAAAGAACTCTCTGTGCTGATGAAATGTTCTATAAATCTATGTTGTCTAGTAAAATAAACTTTACCCATATGTGATTTGAAATATGGCCCGTATGACTAATGAACTGATTTGTAAATTTTATTTAATTTTAATTAATTTTAAATAATCACACACGGCAAATGGCTACCATATAGATGAGCACAGTTTTACAAAGTTGAAGATGATAATATTTTATTCCACAAACTTGAAAATGCTAAATATTATCAAACATTTTAACCTTTGCCCTTATTGTGGAGAAAAAAAACCTTTTCCCTTTGCTTTTTGATTAGTTTTACTTTATTTATATATATATTTTTTAAAGATTTTATTTATTTATTTGACAGAGAGAGACACAGCGAGAGAGGGAACACAAGCAGGGGGAGTGGGAGAGGGAGAAGCAGGCTTCCCGCCGAGCAGGGAGCCCAATGCGGGGCTCGATCTCAGGACCCTGGGATCATGACCTGAGCCGAAGGCAGACGTTTAACGACTGAGCCACCCAGGCGCCCTGATTAGTTTTACTTTAATTATCTTTGAGGATGAGCCTATTTGCATGGGTTCTGTGGATAGTTTTTGTTTTTGTTTTTGTTTTTGTTTTAATGTGATTAGCTCTCCATAGACTTTGAAAACTTTTGGTTTGGTTATTCATAATTTTTATTATTAATTTGTTAGATGTTTCCATTTTAATTAATTAGCTTCCTATGATCTACTTGAAAAGTATCTTAAAGTCATCATTTCCCCACATTTGTAACAATTTTTCTTAGGCAGAAATTTAAAATTTTCATGGAAGATATTGATTAATCTTCTCATTTGTGGCTCTTGATATTTATGTTTTATTTAGAAAGAAAAGGTTTCCATTACTGAGATTATGAATGAGTTTAGTCATATTTTCCTAATAATTTTATAGTTTTATTTTTACATTCAAAATTGAACCATCCATAATTTGTTTTTCAGGATCCAAATGCTATGAATTAATTAAATGATTAATTAATTAACTTATAATTAATTAAAAATCCACTAATCAGTTTTTCTGCCAATAATTGCACATATCATTTATCATATGTTAAATCCAAATGCATTGTAATCCAGTTATAATACATTTTAAAAAGTTCAACTTATCCATTTGATTTCTTTTTACTCTCCCAAACCATAATTTTATGGTATGTTGCAGAATCCAATAGAGCTAATAATCCAATTTTTCCAATTATAAAAAAAAAAAAAATTTTTTCCAATTATAAAAAAATCAGTTCTCTGACAGTAACTACCCAGTGTTAGTGCAGACTCCACAAACTATAGGCAAAGTCGTTCAAAAGAATGCCCCAGTTTCCGATGCCAGTTGCAAATTTTGGGTGTCCTCAAACCAACTGAACTTCTACTTGGCCATTTACAAATTTGAGATCCCCCTATAGCCTCTTCAGGTTTGAGAATTCACCAGTATGACTCACAGCGAAAATGCTAGTTTTGTGATTACGGTTTTATTGTGAAGGATGTGCCTCCAAAACAGCCAAGCAGTAAAGATTTGTAGGGCCAAGTCTGGGGAGGTTCTGGACATGGAGCTTTCATGCTTTCTCTCCATGGAGTCAGGGCACATCACCTTCCCAGTATACCACTGCGTACATCAACCAGAAAACTCCACAGAGTATGGTGTCCATAGTTTTTATTGGGCTCTCATTACATAGGCCTGATTGATTTAATCATTGTCCATGTAATTGAACTCAACCTCAGACTTCCTTCCCTCCCTGGAGGATGGATTGGCTCAAAATTCCAGCCTTCTAATCATGTAGTTGGTCTTTCTAGTGACTGCCACCATACTCAAACTATCCAGGGGCACAACATGAGTCACCTCATTTGCATACACAAGACAGTCCTACCACTCAGGAAATTCTCAGTGTTTTTGAAGCTCTGTCAGGAACAGGAAACATGTCTTAATTAGGTTCATATTTAATTTGTATTTAAATCTGAGAGAATTAGCATCTCTGGTTTATGATTATTTTCTCTGCAAAGCTGATGTTTATATTTACATTTTAAAACTGATTTATTTTAATAAAGCTTTAAGGTTTTTGGTATATTAAAGACATAATTAAAATACTTTTAAAATATAAATTTAGTAAGTGATACACAGACATGAAGATATCCTCCTACTAAAGAATTTGTTAGATTGTTATTTTTGGTTTAAAAGTATACATACAATGATTTTGCCTCTTGCTACTTAGATTTGTTTTTGTTTTTTTACCTCATTTTGTGTTTTCTTTTTTTTTTTAAGATTTTATTTATTTATTTGAGAGAGAGAAGAGAGAGATTGAGCACATAAGCAGGTGGAAGGGCAGACAGAGAGGAAGAAGCAGACTCCCCACTGAGCAGGGAGCCCAATGTGGGGCTGGATCCCAGGATCTTGGAATCATGACCTGAGCAGAAGGCAGACGCTTAGCCAGCTGAGCCACCCAAGCGCCTTTCATTTCGTTTTCTTATGTAATTATAGCCACTGATCTATTCTCCATCTGCATAGTTTTTTTTTTTCAGCATATCACATATACAAAATTATACAATATTTTTTGTCTTTTATTACTCATCAAAATGCACTTGACATTCAATCAAGGTTTTTATGTCTTAGTGGTTCTTTTATTTTTTGAGTAATATTTTATTGTACTGATATATCACCATTTTTTATCTATTCCCTGACTGAAGCACATTCAGTTTATTTCCAGTTCTGGTGATTATGCATGAAAGTATAGAATCATGTGCAGGTTTTTGTGTAAACATGCTTTATTTATCTTGGCTAAATACCTAGGAGTGGGATTGCTGAGCCATATGATATATTAGTTTTCTATTGCTGCTGTAACAAATTACCGGATATTTAGCAGCTTAAACAACGAAAATTTATTACTTTACATTTCTGGAGGTCAGATGTCTAAAACGGGCCTCACTGGACTGAAATTCGTATGTCAGCAAGGCTGCATTCTTTCTCAAAGCTCTAGGGGAAAATTCACTTTTTTGCTGACTCCATTCCATTGGCCCCTTTCTCATTCTTCAAAAAACAAGCATTGTAGCAGCTTCAGATTTCTCTCTGACTCTGACCCACCCTTCTTTCTCTCTCCTCACTTTATAAGACCCTGGGCCACCTGTGTAATCCAGTACACTCTCCTTATTTTAAGGTCAACTGATTAGCAAACGGTTCCATCTGCCACTTTAATTCCATCTTTCCCTGTAACTTAACATATTCACAGGTTCCATGGTAAGAAATTGACATTTTTTTTGGCGGAGGGAGGAGAGGTGTCATTATTCTGTTAGTGACATATGCTAAGTATATATTTAACTTTGTAAGGAACAGCCAAACTGTTTTCTCAAGTGGCTGTACCATTCTGTATTCCCTCAAGCAGTGTGTAAGTTCCAGTTGCCCCGCACTGGTATTGACAGACTTCTCAGTATCACTTCCAACATCAGTTTTAAGTCTTCTCTTTTTACTGCACCTCTGAGTGGGTCTTTCCACACACTTCTAGTTATTTCAGCAGGTTGTATTCAGTTTCCTTCTTACAGCTGCAATAGCTTACCATGCATTCTCTTTGAAAAACAGTATCTAGGCTTTGACTGTCTATTGGAGGTGGAGAGAAACATCTAGGAGCATTTTTAGGTCTTTCTTGCAGTGAATGTTGTGGAATTCTACCTGGTGCTTTGTCACAGGAAACCTTTTTCGGGGCTTTCACCAGTCGTTTTTGTGAGTGCCCACGGAAGTCTATGGAGAAAAGCCTGCAAGTGGGTATGGATTCCCTTTATATCTGCAGCCCCCAAGGCTTCTATATTATTTGACTAGACCACACTTGGTATTTACCATTTCCTCATTTTGAGGAACTGAACTGTCTTTACTGGTGTCTAGTGGCATTTATTTTTGTATATAAATTTCCACATGCCCTTTTCGGTGCCTCTTTATCCTTAGATTTTTGGTTAGTTGTTTGCCTAGCAATGTCAGCCTCCTGATGGGTTCAGGAAACATTGTGAATATTTAAATTGTCTGGCTTAATTTTTGTGGTTATTGAATGGGTAAGAGCTATGCCATCCCCAAGTTTCTACATACTAAATATTTTTAACTCTGCAAAGATTTATTGAAATTTTTAGTAGAATTTATTATACGGTAGATTTCCTAATACCAAAAAAATTGCATTCCTCATGTCACTTGATTGTGATGATTCTTTAAATAATATTCTGAATTCTACTTCCTAATCTATTATTATTTTCAATTCATAGGAGAGTTTTAAAATATAGATGTATTTTAATGTACCTTTTCCTCTAGGTTTTAGTGTCATTGTTTTTATGGATTGATGAAAAGTATTTGGATTTTGTTTTTAATCTCTATTTTCTTGAAAAATTTGAAGAGCACAGACATCTATTTCTCTTTGTTTTGAAAGAATTCCTGCCTTAGTCTGTTTGGGATGCTATAACAAAGTAACTTACTAGATGGCTTATAAAAAACAGAAATTTATTTTTTATGGTCTGGAGGCCAAGAAGAACTAGGAGGCTATGGAGTTCAAGATTAATATTCAGTGTCTAGTCAGAACCCATTTCAAAATAGGGGTGCCTGCATGGCTCAGTTGGTTAAGCTTCAGACTCTTGGTTTCATCTCAGGTCATGGTCTCATAGGTCCTGAGGGCGGTCTTCACACTCAGCAGGGAGTCTGCTCGAGAGTCTCTCCCTCTGCCTCTCCCCTCCCCAATTCTCATGCCCCCATGCATGCTCTCTCTCTCTAATATAAAAATAAATTTTAAAAAATGTTAAAAAAAAAGAAAGTTCTTCAAAATATTATTTTAGTTGTAGGCATTAGGTCATTGCGGTCTCCTTAATTGCTTCCTTTATCACTTTAGAATATTTGTTTCCTTGAGATATTTTTTTTTAAAACAAAATGTCCTAGAAAATATTTTCTTTTGTCTAGATGTTTAAAGATTGTTGCATAGATTTTAGAAAAGTACTCATTTGCAATTATCCTACTTTTCTTTTTTTGTAATGGTTTTCCCACTTTTTAATTTTAAATAGTTGTATGTTTTTTCTACTTGTATTTTTATTATATTTTTGTTCTTCCTTCCTTAAGTACATTTTATTGCTATATAAGTAATATTTTCCTTATGCTATATTTACTTGATATTGAGTTACCCTCATAACTTGCTTTATACATTTTAGATAGTATTTACTTTTTGATGCAAAAATGAGGAAATAATTGTAATTGTATTTTCCAATTTCTCTTATTTTATTAATATTTTTACTTTTTTGGTTCAAGAGATTTATCTCACATTACCCCATGTGGCTCATGGTCAGGCCATCAACTATATGTATTAAAAATGACTATCAGATATTTATTGATTTTTTTCCAAAAAAAAGAGATTTATCTCTGCCACATATTATCATTTTATACAATACTAGAATGATTTCCGTCTAACATAATAGAAAGAAATAATAGATAAGAAATTAACATTAATATTATATTTTCCTCCTAACATGGCATAATAGGTAAATAAGAAACATTAGTGGAAATACAAGAATTACGGTTTTAATTCTTTTTATTGTTTCTATTTTAAGTTTTTTCTGATTAGAAGATATTCCTTGTAAAACAGATGCTTTTAAAACTTGTATCAAGGCTTTTGAAATATTATTAGATGCTTTTGCTATTTAACTTAAAAATTCTGTGTTTGAGGTTAAACATTTTAGAGATTTAAAACATATTTCATTTATATAATTTGTTATCCAAATTGCATTACTTTTTTCCTTGAGCATTAACTATATCATATCATTTACAATAATTCCATTTCTATTATACAGATGAGAAAATCGATGCTCAGAGATTTAAAAAAACAGTAGATTCAAACCGATATGCTCAAACTGTACTGTCATTATCCAAATAATCTGATTAAAACTTGTTTCTTTTTCCAGATATCATGTCTTTGGCTAAACATGTTATTTTTCCATAATTTGCAAGTGAAGTTGTTCTATATTTTTAATAATCAAACTTAAATAATGCTTTCCTAATTAGGATTTCTTTATAAACTTTTTTTTCTGCCTTTTTTTATCTCTTCTGTAAGGAAAATGAAAATATAACTATAACTACATGATATCTCTGTCAATGTTGTGTTTTAATATATATGTGTATTTCTATTAATATCTGTGCTCAGACTTCCTAGTGTCTATGGAAAACTAAATGATGTATTTTGATGAAATTATTGATAAATGAAGGAAACAATAAGCACCCTTAAGCAAATTGTTTACCAGACAGTTTACTTTGAGCCTTTGTAGTAAGAACACATTTAATGGCATTCAACACCATGCAAATAAATCCTTAAAATATGTATAGTAAGAGAGGACATCATGAAGATCTATTTAAAATGGCATTCTTTGAATTCTAGCTTATGTTAAAAATTCCGATTCTATATAAGAGTAACATCTTGTAATTTAAACTATCTTTTCTGAGTATGTCAGCAGAAGTAGAGTTCATTAAGTTGATATAGATCTTTTCCTAACCTTAACCAGACTCCCACGTATAAGTTTAGCAGGGTATTCATATGGTAAGCATACTGAAACTGCTTACTTAATATAAAGTGCAACTTGTGCTATCTATTTCAAATTATGTATTTTGGGTCCCACAGTTTTGGAGAAAGAGCCTTATAACTCAATCTCCTTTCTAACAATTTCAGCAGAATCTAACTTTAAACACTTTACAGATAAACAGCCTGAATTTTGAATTTACAGCATAAAGGCCAGGCAATATCTAACAACAAAAAAATAAAGGAATATAAAAGAGCTAATACAAAAAAGAGAGTTGCAATCTTAATTCAATACAGGCAAATATTAATTTTCATGTTACTAAAAAAATGTAGAAATATGATAGTTTTATTTGTGAAGCCATAAAACATTATAATTAATTACTTTATTAAAAATGGAAATGTGATCTCCCAACACTTAACCAAATTGTCTTTCCTAAACTTCTACTTTAAAAAATTTATTTATTTATTTAATTTTAATCATCTATTCAGTAACTTCTACTTGTTCTCTCTTGTCTCTCAGAGAATGTAAAAAAAAAAAAAAAATTCTCCACAATCCTGTTCCATTCTATCTGTAAACTCTCTCCTTTCTCATCTTATCTGGCTTGTCCTTAACAATAATTTCCATTTAATCTGTGATTAATTAACTCAAAGCTGACTGAAAAATTTGGAATCATTCCCACCACCAATTCTTAACCTGTTCCTTTGCCTTCATTTATGTTTAAGATGGTGAATCTTGTAAGACTATTTTGTGTAGGGCGCCTGGGTGGCTCAGTTGGTTAAGCGACTGCCTTCGGCTCAGGTCATGATCCTGGAGTCCTGGGATCGAGTCTCACATCGGGCTCCCTGCTCAGCAGGGAGTCTGCTTCTCCCTCTGACACTCCTCTCTCTCATGCTCTCTGTCTCTCATTCTCTCTCTCGCAAATAAATAAAATCTTAAAAAAAAAAAAAAGACTCTTTTGTGTAAACAACCTGACCAAAGTATGCTGCATAACAGTTGCTCTTTCTTTTGAAACTTTACAATGCTCTGTCTTATTGCACAATAGCCTTGTTATATTTTTGTCGATAATTTGCCATATTGGTAGACTTTAAATTTATGATATTAACTCTTTGCTTTGTTTTTTGACCATTCCTACTCATTCATCAAATGTGGATTTTTATTTTTCATAGTATTATCATAGAATTATCATAAATCATAATAAAACTTTGTAGAAAAATCTAAAAATTCTCTTTATTTAGTAACAAATTAAGTCTTCCAGACTTTAAGTACCTTACCAAAGGTTACTCACACAAAATGTGAAGATCTACGATTTTTCACCCAGATCTAGTCTAATGGTGAGTTCACACTTGTCTGAGTTTTAGTTTAGCCACATGAGGTTTCAAGTCTTGACAAAGTTGAAACAATGGAAGGGCTGCTTGCAACCTACATGTTTGAATTCAGTTTCAGAGTATGGATTATCTGAGATTCACATAGATCTTTAGGGAAGTCAATTTGTAAGTGCCAGGCGGCTGAATCCCATAGTAGGAAGTACCTGGAGTGTGAATTTTTTTTTTTCCTATTTTGTTTTGTTATTCAGAGTGCTTAAGCAGTGAAATAATAATGCCTTCTGTGAAGGTAATGTGTGTGCATGTGTGTGACTGTGTTTTAATTTTTATTCCACTGAGGGGTCTAACCAAAGTTTGGCTCTCCTTATGGATTGAATGCCTTTTATATTTCTCTCTCTCTCTCTTTTTTTATAGTCATATAAAAAGATAGATTAGGTAGTTTGGAAATGAAATTGAAAGCAGGATTTATATGCCTTTATAAGGCCTATTGTCTACTGGGGGAAATAAGCAAATAAACTAGCTATTAATCCCGGTGATTAGTTAATTCCTGTGGCAACTTAACCTTAGGAAGTACAGGAGGCTTTTCAATTAATTATTTCAGGGAAGAATATTGTCAAGGAATCCTTCTTTGTTAATGTAACATAAAAACCACAGTTTGAAAGAATTACAGAAATGAACCAATAAAAAGAGATGAAGTGCTGAAGTGTTTTCCAGAGTCTGGATAAGAATATATACGTGTGAGTGCATGTGCATGCATGCGTGCGTGTGTGTGTAATGGCAGTTCCAGGACAGTTTTGAAGCCTGATTGTTAAGTAGGTAGTGTACAAATATGCAAGCTACCTGGCTGGCTCTGAGAGTCCCCCTGATCTTTGCTGTGCACTCTGCAATTTCAGTGAAGGATAAATGGCCACAAGATAAAGCAACGGAGGGGCGCCTGGGTGGCTCAGATGGTTAAGCATCTGCTTTCGGCTCAGGTTATGATCCCAGCGTCCTGGGATCGAGCCCCACATCAGGCTCCCTGCTCCGCGGGAAGCCTGCTTCTCCCTCTCCCATTCCCCCTGCTTGTGTTCCCTCTCTCAGTGTGTATCTCTCTGTCAAATAAATAAATAAAATGTTTTAAAAAAAAGATAAAGCAATGGCTCTTTATTAAGGAGCAGAAGTTGTGGTAGAAAGAAAGGGATAAGCCCAAATTGCAACAACAGGGATTCTGCCCATCAACTCATCTATAAAAACATAAGCTAAGGCCTAAACTATTGGCCAAAGCCAGGTTGTCATTAATAATGAAAAGAGCTGACTTTCACTAGAGATTAAAAGACAAATTTACAAAGGAACAAAATTAGTTATCTGAAAAGCAAAATCACTGTGAAACAGAGGCAGAGAACTGAACAATCCACAAATGGGGGGAAAGCCAAACTCAGAAACTTGAAGACAATAATTAAACAAAAGACACTATAAATATCCCCAGAAAGAATAGGAAAGATACCAAACTAATAAAGGGTAGTTGTAAGTTAAAAATTCTTAGAGATATTAGAAAGGAGAATTAAATTATTGAGGAAAAAATTAAATAACTTGGCTGCATAATGAATAGACACAGCCGAACAGTATTTTCTCTCTTTTATCTTGTATATTTTTATACAGTAAAATACAGTAAACTTAAGTGTATAGTTTGATGAAATTTGAGAATGTATTCATGCATGTTACCACCATTCAAATAAAGAATATTTTTCCTTCGCCCTGGAAGATGACCTTGTGAACTCTTCCAGTCCATGTAATGCTCCTTGCCACTCCACACACAGACACATGCACGCAGTCCTGGTTCTTATCAACAAGATTTACCTGTTTTAGAATATATTGTAAATCAATTTATACAGTATATGCTATTATTGTGTAGTTTTTTTTTTCCACTCAATACAATATTTTTGAGATTCATTTAAGTTATATCAGTAGTTAATTCATTTTAATAGCTGAATAGTGTTTCATTGTACTGGTAAGTTACAATGTGTTTATCCAGTCTCATAGTTGATAGAAGTTTGTGTTGTTTCCAGTTTTTTGATATTATGCCAAAAACTTCTGTGTATATTAATATACTAGCATTTTTTGCTTGTTTGTTTTGTTAGTAAACATAGTTATCGGGATGCCTGGATGGCTCAGTTGGTTAAGCGTCTGCCTCCGGCTCTGGTCATGATCCCAGGGTCCTGGGATCGAGCCCCACATCTGGCTCCTTGCTCAGCAGGAAGCCTGCTTCTCCCTCTGCCTGCCGCCACCCCTCCTTGTACTCTCGGTCTCTCTCTCACGCTCTCTTTCTGGCAAATAAATAAATAAAATCTTTAAAAAAATAGTTATCTTATGTAATTGTTGGGTCTAAGGTTTGATATGTAGAACTTTATTAGAAACTACCAGTTTTATGAGGTGGTTTTAACATTATACATTTCACTAGCAACGGCTGGATGTTGGTTGTCTACATTGCCACACTTTTTCTGCAACCTTGCTATAATAGCTTATATTATAAGCTATTTTATATATACATATATATAATATAAGCTTATATATTTTATTTTTTTATATATTATATTTTATTCTTTTGGATTTTATGGATAGACAATCATGTCAGCTGTGAAAAAAGAGTTTTATTTCTTCCTTTTCAATCTGTATACTTTTTTTTTTTCCTTTTCTTGTCTTACTGCATTAGCTAAGACTTTCAGTATGATATTGAAAAATACTGGTAGGAAGAAACATTCCTTGCCTTATTCCTGATCTTAGTGGAAAAGATTTAAGTTACTTACAATTAAGTGTGATGATGTTAGTTGTAGGTTTTTGGCAGATGCTCTTTATCAAATTGAGGAGACTCCCCTCTAATTCTAGTTTGCTGAGAGTTTTTTTTTTTTTTAATCATGAATTAATGTTGGATTGTCCAATGCTTCTATTGAAATGATCCTGTGCTTTTTCTGTTCTAATCTGTTGATGTTATGAATTATATTAATTGATTTTTGAAGGTTAAACCAGCCTTGCATGCCTAAGATAAATGCCACTTGTTCATGATGTGTAATTTGTGGTATACATATTTGGGTTCTATTAACTAATATTTTGTTGAGAATTTTTACATTTATGTTTATGAGAGATATTGGACTATAGTATTCTTTTCTTGCAAAGTCTTTATCTGGTTTTGGTATTCAGGTAATACAGTCTCATAGAATTAATTAGGAAGCATCCCCTCTGCTTTTATCCTCTGAAAGAGGATTGATAATTTATTTTTTAAATGTCTGGTAGAATTCACCAGTGAAGCCACCTGATATTGGCACTTTCTGATTTGGAAGACTATGAGTTATTGATTCTGGAATTTTGTTTGTTTATTTTGTTTTTGTTTTTGCTTTTTAAGAGACATAGGACTGTTCAGATTGTTTATTTCTTCTTATGAGATTTTTTGCAGATTGTATCTTTTAAGGAATTGGTCCAATTCCTCTAGGTTATCAAATTTGTAAGCAGAGTTTTTCATCATATTTCTTTATCATACTTTTTTTTTTTTACAATTTCCTATATATTTTATTTTATTTTTTTTTTCATTTTTTTATTCTTATGTTACTCCCCATACATTACATCATTAGTTTTAGGTGAAGTGTTCCATGATTCATTGTTTGTGCATAACACCCAGTGCTCCAAGCAGAATGTGCCCTCCTCAATACCCACCACCAGGCTAACCCATCCTCCCACCCCCCTCCCCTCTAGAACCCTGTTTGTTTTTCAGAGTCCATCATCTCTCATGGTTCGTGTACCCCTCCGATTTCCCCCACTTCATTCTTCCCCTCCTGCTACCTTCTTCTTCTTCTTTTTTTTTTCTTAACATATATTGCATTATTTGTTTCAGAGGTACAGATCTGAGATTCAACAGTCTTGCACAATTCACAGCGCTTACCAGAGCACATACCCTCCCCAGTGTCTATCACCCAGTCACCCCATCCCTACCACCCCACCCCCCACTCCAGCAACACTCAGTTTGTTTCCTGAGGTAAGAATTCCTCATATCAGTGAGATCATATGATACATGTCTTTCTCTGTTTGACTTATTTCACTCAACATAACACCCTCCAGTTCCATCCACGTCATTGCAAATGGCAAGATCTCATTCCTTTTGATGGCTGCATAATATTCCATTGTATATATATATACCACTTCTTCTTTATCCATTCATCTGTCGATGGACATCTTGGCTCTTTCCACAGTTTGGCTATTGTGGACATTGCTGCTATAAACATCGGGGTGCACGTACCCCTTCGGATCCCTACTTTTGTATCTTTGGGGTAAATACCCAGTAGTGCAATTGCTGGATCATATGGTAGCTCTGTTTTCAACTTTTTGAGGAACCTCCATACAGTTTTCCAGAGTGGCTGCACCAGCTTGCATTCCCACCAACAGTGTAGGAGGGTTCCCCTTTCTCCGCATCCCCGCCAACATCTGTCGTTTCCTGACTTGTTAATTTTAGCCATTCTGACTGGTGTGAGGTGGTATCTCATTGAGGTTTTGATTTGGATTTCCCTGATGCCGAGCGATGTTGAGCACTTTTTCATGTGTCTGTTGGCCATTTGGATGTCTTCTTTGGAAAAATGTCTGTTCATGTCTTCTGCCCATTTCTTGATTGGATTCTTTGTTCTTTGGGTGTTGAGTTTGATGAGTTCTTTATAGATTTTGGATACTAGCCCTTTATCTGATATGTCATTTGCAAATATCTTCTCCCATTCTGTCGGTTGTCTTTTGGTTTTGTTGACTGTTTCCTTTGCTTTGCAAAAGCTTTTTATCTTGATGAAGTCCCAATAGTTCATTTTTGCCCTTGCTTCCCTTGCCTTTGGCGATGTTTCTAGGAAGAAGTTGCTTCGGCTGAGGTCAAAGAGGTTGCTGCCTGTGTTCTCCTTTAGGATTTTGATGGACTCCTGTCTCACATTGTCTTTATCATACTTTTAATGTCTGTAGGGTCTATAATGCCTACTCTTTCATTTCTGATATTAGTAATTTTTGTCTTCTATTTTCTGTTGCTCGGTATGGATAGAATTGTATTGATAATTTCAAAGAAGAAGCTTTTGATTTTGCTGAGTTGCTCTTTTGATTTCCTGTTTTCTTCTTCATTGACTTCTGCTCTATTTTCCACCCCCTCTGTTTACTTTGTATTTAATTTGGTCTTCTTTTTCCAGTCTCTAGAGGTAGAAAGTTAGATGAATGATTTTACATTTTTCTTCTTTTTAATATATTCATTGAATGCTATTAAATTCCCTTTAAGCACTGATTTCACTGCAGCCCACAAATTTTGCTAAGCTCTATATTTATTTTCATTTAATTCAAAATATTTTAAAATATGTCTTATGAAATCTCCTTTGACCCATGGGTTATATAGAAGTGTCTTGTTTAATCTCCACGTAGTTTGGGATTATCCAGCTACCTTGTCTTGTTTTCTAGTTCAGTTTAACTGTCGTCTGAGAGCAGATTTTGTGTTTCTTCTGTTCCTTTAAATTTGTTAGAAATTGTGCTATTGCCTAGATATGATCGATCTTGGTGAATATTGCCCCTGAGATTAAGAAGAATGTACATTCTGTTATTGTTGGGTGAAGTAGTTTATAGATGTCCATTATATGTATTGATTGATGGTATTGTTGAGGTCAACTGTGTCCTTACTGATTTGCAGCCTGCTCTATTTGATCTCAAACTATAATAATGGATTCATCCATTTCTCTTTGTAATTTTATCAACTTTTGCCTCAGTATTTTGGTGTTCTGTTGTTAAACACATACACATTAAGCGTTGTTATGTCTTCTTGGACTGTTGATTCCTTTATCATTATGTAATGCTCCTCTTTATCCACGAAAACCTTCCTTGTTCAGAGGTCACTCTGTCTAAAATTTATTTAGGTTGCTATTATTTTGGTAGATCATTCTCTAGCTCTTTACTTTTAATCTATATGTGTCTTCATATTTGAAGTGGGTTTCTTATAGACAGTATACAGTTGGGTCTTGTTTTTTGATCCACTCTGAGAATCTATGTCTTTTAATTGATATGACTTTTGTAGTGATCATTGATATAGTTTGATTAATAGCTACCATATTTGTTACTGTTTTCTCTTTGTTGCTCTTGTTTTGTTCCAGTTTTTGTCTTCTACACTTTTTCTACCTTTTGTTGTTTTCACTGAGCATTTTATAAGATTATATTTTCTCTCCTTTCTTAGCATATCAGTGTGTTTCTTTTTAATTTTTTTAATTTCCCCTAGAATTTGCAGGGTACATTTATAAATAATCCAGACGTACTTTCAGATAACACTATGCAGCTTCATGTATATTACAGATATCTAATAACAAAATGTTCCTAATTCCTCCCTTCTATCACCTGTATTATTGTTATCATTTATTAAGTTATACATAAGTATACATAAATATATAATCAAATTGAATCCATAATGAATATATTGTTTCTATTATTATTTTTGAACAAATCATTATCTGTCCTATCAATTAAGAATAAGAAAAATAAAAGTTTATTTTACTTTTACTTATCCTTTGATGCTTTTCTGTTCTTTATGTATACCTGAATTTCTGGTGTATATCATTTTTCTTCTCTTTGAAGAACTTCTTTATCCATACTTGTAAGGCAGGTCTATTGATGATAATAAATGTCTTCAATTTTTTTTGATAGTCTTTATTTCTCCTTCACTTTTGAGGGATAATTTTGCAAGGTACTGAATTATATGTTGGTCTTTTTTTTAATCAACACTATATATTTTACTTACTCTTGTTTCCATGGTTTTTGAGAAGTTGGATACAAATTATATATTTGCTCATCTATAGGTAATATGTTCTTTTTCCTCTGTCTTCTTTCAAGGCTTTATCTTTGATTTTCTAAAATTTGAATGATACATGTATAAGTGTAGTTTTTTGGGTATTTATCCTATGTGGTGTTCTTTTAGCTTCCTGAATCTGTGGTTTAGAGTCTGACATTAATTAGGGAAAATTCTCTCATTATTGCTTATATCTTTCTTCTGTTCTTTACTCTATCCTCCTTTTGATATTTTTATTACACATGTAACACTTTATTTATAATTATCCCACAGTTCTTGGATTTTGTTTTTGTCTTTTGTTTGTTTTTTGTTTGTTTTGTTTGTTTTTACTTAGCTTTTCAGTTTTTGAAGTTTCTATTGACATATTCTCTCAAGCTCAGAGATTCTTACTGCAGCTTTGTCCAGTCTGCCATAAAAGGCATTCTTAATTTCCGGTACATTGTTTTGATTGTTTCATTTCTTTTTTGATTCCTTCGTAGAAATTTTATCTCTTTGTTTACTTTATTCATCTCTTCTTGAGGGTTGTATATTTTTCACATTGAAGTCTGTAACATATTCATTATAGTCTTTTGAAATTCCTGGTCTGTTGATTTCTACATCCTTGTCATATCTCACTCCAGTTCTGATGCTCTTTCAGTCTCTTAAAAAAAATTTTTTTTTTGTCTTTTATATTTTCAAATATATGTTTTTGGATAGGCATTCATGGTATACTACATAAAAGGAACTATAGTAAACAGGCATTCAATAATGTGGTGGGAAAATGTGGGGAGAAAATTTATAATCCTATGATTAGGTCTCAGTCTTTGGTGAGTCAAGTCTGTGTTTCTGGACTGTGAACTTCAGTTGCTTCTCAGGCCCTTCCATGAGACAGGGTATTCAGAGCTGGAGTTGAATATTTCCCTTTGTCCAGGTAGGTTAGTCTCTGATAAAACCCTAGTATATTAGGCTCTGGTAAAAATAGTTCACCCTGAGGGCAGGTCTTTTTAAGAATAGAATGGTCTGGTGTATTTCAAATTGATATATTTTCCCTCTTTGCTGGAATCACAAGGAGATTTGTCTCCAATGTTTATTGTGAAAACCTGGTAATACCCTTGGAGGTAAAACTCACAAAACTATGGGGGCCTTTGATGATTAGTTCCGCTTGGAGTTTTAACTTTCAGACTTGTCCACACTGAGCTTCTGATGATTTTTCAATTCCAGTTTAGATTTTCCTCCATCTATACTGATTCCTGTGGAGGGTTTTGCTCTTGAATTTCTGCTATGGAAAACTGTGATTTGGGAGATACAGGAAAATACAGAAAACCACAGCCAAGATCTGCTTATCTGGAACAAAAGCCACTGGATCCATAACATGGTACAAACTAATGGTAATTTTGACAAATTAGTGCAAGTTGACAAGTTGCTGGAGCTTGAAAGTGAACAAAAGTGAGAGTGACAGTCCTAGAAGCCAGAGTTTTTGGGGGACCCCAAATCTTTAATAGATTTTACCTCTAGGAATCTACCAGGTTTTCATGATAAAGTACCAAAAATATCCCCTTGTGGTTCTGGCTGGGGGTGGGGATAAGGAATCAACTGAAATATGCCCATATTACTCTCTATAGCAAAGGCGTACTGTCCTGGAAAAAACTTTGTTAGAGCCTTATCCCCTCTAGGAGGAAAGGTGCAAGAGCCTCTATTTTTCTTGTCTTATCTAGGAGAGACAAAAAAAAAAAAAAAAAAAAAATCTGGGAAATACTTGTGAAGGTCATAGCCTAGGGCATCAGACCTGCTGAAAAAACTGAGATTTAATCATAAGATTATAGAATGCTTGCCTTCCTCCACACCTTCCCCCCATTGACAGGACTCCAATATAATAAAAGTGGATTACAACTAAAAGAACTCCAAGGCACAAACTCTGTGTAAAAAAGGATTTCTTAGAGGAAATGAAAGACAGCAGGGAAGAAAAACAAGGACACTGGAAAAATTTGAAGGGTTAAACATCTAACCCAGCCCACCTCATATGCAGATTAACATTAAAAACAAAACAAAACACCTCATTAAAGGTCTGTCATCTCAGTGTCCAGCTTTCAGTAAAAAATTAAAGGCATTGTTCAAAGAAAGAAAAAAACAGGGGCGCCTGGATGGCTCAGTCTTTAAGCGTCTGCCTTTGGCTCAGGTCATGATCCCAGAGTCCTGGGATCCAGCCCCGAATCTGGCTCCCTGCTTGGCGGGAAGCCTGCTTCTCCCTCTCCCACTCCCCCTGCTTGTGTTCCTGCTCTCGCTATATCTCTGTCAAATAAATAAAATCTTAAAAAAAAAAAAAGGCAGTCTTGAGACAATGCAAGCATCGGAAACAGACTCAGATATGACATATATATTGGAATTTTCAAACAATTATTTCTATGATTAATATGTTAAGGACTGTCATGAAAGACAGAGATGATATGCAAAAACAGATAAGTTATATGAACAGAGAGGTACAAATTCTCAGAAAAATCAAAGGAAATGTGAGAAATCAAAAACACAAACAAAATGCCTTTAATGGGCACATCAGTAGACTGGAAATGGCCAAGGAATGAATAAGTGAGTTTGAAGATATGTCAAGAGAAACTTCTTTAAGTGAAATGCCAAGAGATAAAATAGTAAAAAAGAAATAACAACAGAGTATCTAAGACTGGGGGGGGGGGGGGGAATTCAAAAGGTAAAACATACTTAAATAGAATGCCAGAAGGGGAAAGAGAAAACAAAGGGAAAGTCATAATGGCTGAGAATTTTCCAAAATTAATGACATCACCTTGGATTTGGTGGTGAGTCTTTAAATTCAACAGCAATAGCATGATCCATGAAAGAAAACTCGATAAGTTAGACTTTATTAATATTAGACATATCTTTGTGAAAGACCATTAAGAGAATCAAAAACAAAACAACACAAAACAAGCCAAAACTGAGAGAGAATATTTGCAAAATATATATCTGATAAAGGACTTGTATCCAAAATACATAAAGGACTCTCAAAACTCAAAAATAAGAAACATTGAAGACACAAAAAAAAAATGGGTAAAAGATTGGAACAAGATATGTTCCAATATGTCTACACCAAAAAAGATATGATGGTAGACAAGCTTATGAAAAAATATTTAACATCATATGTCATTAGATAATTGCAAATTAAAAATACAATGAGATACCACCACACATATATTTAAAAAGCTAGGATCAAAAAAAAAATTAAAATACTGAATGTTGATGAGGATCTTGAGAAACAAAACTCTTATTTATTGCTGGATGGAATGCAAAATGGCATGGTCATTTTGGACGGGGAGAAAGTGCAGTATATGCTATATAATTCCAATTATATGAAATTTACCTAATTATATGAATATCATAGTAATATGAATTTAGTATATACAATAACTCTGGAAATGCGTGGAGAGAATGTAAGACTAAAGACAAGAGACCACTTGTCTTTAGTTGATGCGTTTGTTTTCCACAGGAATACAGTTAACAGTTCCAATGCTATCATACATGTATATCAGAATAGAACAACTAAGTAAGTGGATAAAGGGTAGTGGAGCCAAATTTCTCACTGTTGGAGTAAGAACATTCTGATTAGCAAGAGAATGAGGCTATATGATCCATGTGATAAAAAATTTAGAGTTGGAAGCATTATTTAGAATTCATGTTTACTTAAATATAGCTGGAGATGAATACATAGGAAAAATTTTATAGATATTGTCTACACAATCAAACAAATTATCTGTACAAATTAGTGTATACACCTATTTTGCTTTCTTTTTATCCAAAATGTCTAAAAGCAATGTTCATATAGTAGCAACAAGCACACCTAATGCCTCAGTCTTGGTTTTTAATCTCATTCTCCAAAAAAACAAGGACTTCTTGAAGAAATGGATGATTTGGGACTGGAAATATTGAAGATAAGATTGGACCGTCTTATACTACTAGAAAGTGAGGAAATATTAAAAAATAAAAAAGCACAAAAACCAAAAATAAAATAAAAAATGAAGGGATGAGGGAACAAAGTGATAGAGCTTTCAATAGCCCAAACTGGAACCATTTGAGCAACAAAGGAAGCCATACTGAATTATAACCCAACATGTAAAATTAATATATATGTGTCCATACTTATTTAAATAAAAGATAGAACAATAAATCAGTAAGGAAAAATAGACAAATTGCCCATGAAAGAAGAATTCCAAATAATTCATAGAGATCCTCTACCTACAAGGAAAGGGAATAGGATCCCCTACCACTTAAAAGGAGGATGTATATGCTAACCTTCTTCCAAAGAATGCAATATGAAAAGGGAGGGAAAAAAAATAGGGTAGCTTTACAGTGGAGTAATCTGAAAGATACTACCTCAACCAGGTGGAAAATGTCAACATCAACATTCATAAGTCGTGTTGATAGTATGTACCTTTGATAAGATGTGATGACCCCAGTCTAATCATGAGAAAAACTTCAAAAAAGTTTGAATTACAGTAGAGGGGAATCATTTAAAATAACTGACCAGTACTCCTCAAAACTGTCAAGGTCATCAAAGCAAGGAAAGTGTGAGAAACTGTCACAGCCAAGAGGATCCTAAGTAAATATCACAATTAAATTTATGTGGTATATTGCATAGATTCCTAAAAAATTCAAAGAATATTAGGCAAAACTAAGGAAATATGAACAAAGTATGAAACTTAGTTAACAATAAGGTATCAATATTGGCTAATTGTAACAAATTTATCATACTAATGTAAAATGTTAATAATGGGAAGAACTGAGTGCGAGGTATATCTTCTCAATTTTTTGTCAATCTAAAACTGTTCTGAAAATTATTGTTTATTTTTAAAAAAAGACAAAGGGAGGGACGCCTGGGTGGCTCAGTCGTTGGGCGTCTGCCTTCGGCTCGGGTCATGATCCCAGGGTCCTGGGATCGAGTCCCGCGTCGGGCTCCCTGCTCGGTGGGGGGCCTGCTTCTCCCTCTCCCTCTGCTGCTCCCCGCACTTGTGCTCTCTCTCTCTCTGACAAATAAATAAATAAAAATCTTAAAAAAAAAAAAAAGACAAAGGGAGACGTAGACCTTTTTTCTTTATATTGGAAATTTCATTTTAAGTTATTTTAATGTAAATGAATATTTGCCATCTCCTCTCAAGACTTTTTAACCAAACGTGAGCAGTGCTGCATAAAACATGATTCCTTTCCTTCCTGCGACATGAGTGTTTGTCTACTTGTGTTGAAGTTTCAAAAAATGCATTAATAAAAATATCATGAGTTGGATTTTGAAGAGTCTGAACTTGATGAAAGTACAAATGGGAAAAGGACAATGTCCCCAGTTAAAGACTTTAAACTGTCAGATCCTCCTTCCTTTCCTCTGGGGGACATTCATTTCAATAGTAAAAACCCATTACTTTTTGGTAGGTGAGGCTCGCTTGCAAATTAAATGTTCAGATTCAGATCCAATTCACTTCTTATGCTTTTCTTCTTCATTCGGGATTGCCCGTTTAGATCATGATCTTACAGTGTGTCTGAGAGGCATGGTTTACTTATTCATGGTCCTTACTTCCTCATCTATTCATCCTTTTTCTTCTGGATCTTTCAATACAGGCATGGAAGGAGTAGGGTTTAGGATTAGATTTAATTTTTTTTAATTTATTTACTTATTTTTAATGTAACTATTGCTGCTATCATAGTTTTCCCTGAAATATAACTGGATTAGTGTAAATAACACTTTGTGAGGTGTAGGTATATGTTCTTGAAAATCCTCTGAGCACATGTACACTGAAAATTTACCTCATACAGGCAGTGAGTCTAACTAATTTCTTAAATCACTCCACCATCTTCAGATCCTGTCTTTTATGATACACCCCACAGCCTCATATTGCTATGTTCTTTTTGCACACAGAAACTCATAAATTCCGACTATGACAAAAGGCGGGAGTTCAGGCAGCCCTTTCCCCTCATCCTGTCCTTGACAATAGTTCTGCTCAGGTTTCCAGGTTTGGAGTTGCAGAGCAGGTGCTGTGCAGACATCAATCTGAATCTTCGTATGTGTCCCAAACTCCAGAGGACGTATGTCAGGCTCTCCTAAATGCTCTCTTAACCATGCTGTTCTTTTTCTCTACGACCATGACTTCCAAATCTGACATATTCCACTACTTCAAATAAATGTTTGTGGTGGTAAAGGAGAGAAAAACCTTGACTGTTCTTTTTAAACACTTCAGGGGTTTTTCTGGAGGTTAATCTGCACTCTTTGTCTACTGTTGTTACAAACATTGGTACTTTAGCTGAAATTATGAGTCAATAGGAAAAGCACTTTGAACGTCCTGACTCTATCACCTTCAAGGGCCAGTTTGGTGATTAAACTCATAGAATCATATATAGTCATATGCTTGAAAGAAATGGTTAAAATGTAGTTAAAAAGGGGTATTTTAGCCAGTGGGTGAAGGTACTTGGTGAGAGAAGAAAACAAGGTCTGTGCATTCTTACATACTACTAACATGAACGTGATACTGGAAAACTAATTAAGATATATTGTACATATTCAACATTTCACATACATGAGCATTATGTGAAAATCATCTAAGATGACCGCGAATACAATGTTTTGGCCTATCAAATGTTCTGAATTTTTATTTTTATGTATTTATTTATTTTAAAGATTTTATTTATTTATTTGAGAGAGATTGAGAATGAGAGACAGAGAGCATGAGAGGGAGGAGGGTCAGAGGGAGAAGCAGACTCCCTGCCAAACAGGGAGCCCGATGCGGGACTCAATCCCGGGACTCCAGGATCATGACCTGAGCCGAAGGCAGTCGCTTAACCAACTGAGCCACCCAGGCGCCCTGTTCTGAATTTTTAAACGATCTAGGATATCAAGTAGTCTGTGAGGTCTTGTTTTAAATAACAGAATGAAGTAATATGTGCTTAATATAAGAATCATATAAGATGTTTGAGGGTGATTCTGAAATTACTTTAGATTTTAGTATATCTCAGTTAAAACATTATAGATCAGGTTTTTGTTATTCTGTACAGGCATACTTCAGAGCTCTTGTGGGTTCGGTGCTAGGCCATTGCAATAAAACAAATAGCACAATAAAGCTAGAATGGATTATTTGGCTTCCCAGTGCATATAAAGGTTAGGTTTACACTATAGTGCACACAAAAATTAAGGTATGCGCACAAAAAATGTGCATACCTTAATTTAAAAATACTTTATTGCTAAAAAAAGCTAATAATCATCTAAGCTTTCAGCAACTTTGTAATCTTTTTGCTGTTGTAATCTTTTTGCTGGTAGAGGGTCTTGTCTCGATGTTGATGGCTGCTAACTGATCAGGGTGGTAGTTACTGAATGTTGGGGTGGGTGCAACAATTTCTTAAAATAAGACAACATGGAGGCACCTGGGTGGCTAGCTCAGTCGTTAAGTGGCTGCCTTCGGCTCAGGTCATGATCCCAGGGTCCTCGGATCGAGCCCCGCATCGGGCTCCCTGCTCAGCGGGAAGCCTGCTTCTCCCTCTTTCACTCCCCCTGCTTGTGTTCCCTCTCTTGCTGTATCTCTCTCTGTCAAATAAATAAATAAAAAATCTTTAAAAAAAAAATAAGACAACATGAAGTTTGCTGCATTGACTCTTCTTTTTATGAATTATTTCTCTGTAGCATGTGATGCTGTTTGATAGCACTTTCCCCACAATAGAACTTCTTTAAAAATTTGAGGTAGTCCTCTCAAATCTTGCCACTGCTTTATCAACTAAGTATATACAATATTCTAAATTTTTCGTTGTCATTTCAACAATATTGACAATATCTTCACCTGAAGTAGATTCAATCTCAAGAAACTAATTTCTTTGACTTTCTGCAAGAAGCAACTCCTCAGGTGTTAAAGTTTTATCATGAGATTGCAGCAAATCAATCCCATATTCAGGCTCCACTTCTAATTCTAGTACCCTTGCTTTTTCCACCACATCTGCAGTTGCTTGTTTCATTGAAGTCTTGGATCTCTCAAAGTCATCGATGAGGATTAGAATCAACTTCTTCCAAACTCCTGCTCATATTGATATTTCGACCTCTTCCCAGGAATCACAAATGTTCTTCATGGCATCTAGAATGATGAATCCTTTCCAAAAGGTTTGCAGTTGACTTCCCAGATCCCTCAGAGGAATCACTCTCTGTGGCAACTACAGCCTTACAAAATGTATTTCTTCAATAAGAAGACTTGAAAGTTGAAATGACTTCTTGATCCATGAGCTGCAGAATGGATATTGTGTTAGTAGGCATAATAACAACATTCATTTCATTGTCTATCTCCATCAGAGCCCTTGGGTGACCAGGTGCATTGTCAGTAAGTAGTCATATTTTGAAAGAAACTTTTTTTTTTTTTTCTTCTCCTGAGCAGTAGGTCTTAAGAGTGGGCTTAAAATATTTAGTAAACTATGTTGTAAACAGATGTGCTGTTGTTCAGGCTTTGTTGTTCCATTTATAGAGCACAGGCAGAACAGATAATAATAATTCTTAAAGACCATAATATTTTTCATAATGGTAAATGAGCCCTGGCTTCAGCTGAAAATTACCAGGTGCTCTAGCCCCTAACAAGAGAGTCAGCCTGTCTGAATCTTTGAAGCCAGACACTGACTTCTCTCTAGCTATGAAAGTCCTAGCTGGCATCATCTTTTAATATAAGGCTGTTTCATCTACACTGAAAATCTATAATTTAGTGTAGCCACTTTCATTAATGACCTTAGCTAGATCTTCTGGAGAACTTGCTGCAGTTTCCACATCGGCACTTGGTGCTTCACCTTGCTCTTTGATGTTATGGAGGTGGCTTTTTTCCTTAAACTTCATAACCAACCTCTGCTAGCTTCAAGCTTTTCTTCTGCACCTTCCTCACTTCTCAGCCTTCATAAAATTGAAGAGAGTTATGGCCTAGCCCTGAATTAGGCTTTGGCTTCAGGGAATGTTGTGGCTGGTTTGATCTTCTATCCAGACCACTGAAAATTTCTCCATATCAGTGATAAAGCTGTTTCACTTTCTTATCATCTGTATGTTCACTGGAGTAACACTTTTAATTTTCTTCAAGAACTTTTATTTCCATTCACAACGTGGCTGATTGGCACCAGAGGCTTAGCTTTCAGCCTATCTCAGCCTTTAACCTGCCTTAATCAAAATGATTCTAGATTTTGATTTAAAATGAGAGATGTGCAACTGTTCCTTTCACTTGAACACTTAAAGGGCATTGTATGATTATTAATTGGCCTAATTTCACTATTGTTGTGTCTCAGGGAATAAGGAGGCCTGAGGAGAGGGTGAGAGATGGGGAACTCCAGTTGGTGGAGTAGTCAGAACACACACAACATTTATCAATTAAGTTTGCTACTTTTTTTTAAGATTTTATTTATTTATCTGAGAGAGAGAGTGAGCGAGAGAGAGAGAGAGCACGAGCCAGGGGTAGGGGCAGAGAAGCAGACTCCCTGCTGAGCAGGGAGTCCAATGCAGGACTCTATCCCAGGACCCTGGGATCATGACCTGAGCTGAAGGCAGACACTTAACCTACTGAGTTACTCAGGTGCCCTAAGTTTGCTATCTTATATGGGTGTGGTTTTTTGGCACCCCAAAACAATTACAATAGTAACATCAAAATACACTGATCACAGATCCCTGTAACAAGTATAATAATAATGAAAAAGTTTGAAATATTGGGAGAATTACTGAACTCTCACACAGAGACACAATATGAACAAATGCTGTTAGAAAGTCTCTGCTGATAGACATGCCAGAGGGTTCTCATAAATCTTCAATTTGTAAAAAGCACAATATCTGTAAAATGCAATAAAGGCAAGAACTATAAAACAAAGTATACCTGTAATAGTTTTGATGGCACCCAAACTTTCAGTTTGATAATTTTAGCTGTTTTATTTCACAGAATAAAGGGAACCTGGAATGTGGCAGAGTAGCAATTGCTAATTTTTGTAAACTGTCTGATCATGGTATAATTTCGATTTGCCACTCTCAAAAAAATTATGTCATTCATTCTCAAACATTATCTATTCATCATGGGCTGTTAGTACATTTTATTATAAGAGAGTAACAGTTTTCACCCTAGGAAGTAGCTTTTATCTAAAATGTGCCTTGCATCTAGCCTATTCTCCAACAAAACTGGGGCACTACAGGGGATTTTAAAGGATTCTGGCAGAACTCTGGAAACCAGCTCCACCCAAGAGGGTGGGAAATTTCCCTTAAAATCAATGCTAGAGCTGATGGTACAGTGAAGATTTTTGAGGGACACTCCTCTTGTTTTGTTTAAGCGCAGCACATTTCAATCCTGATATTTATTCATTTGGCCAACACAAGCCAAAATATTAGGAGAATTCTTAATTCTATCCATCCATGTGGAGGTCTGTAGAATAATCTGCAGAAGCAAGTATTATTTCAGGTGATAAAAACCTACTTTCCAATAGTGTGTCTAGTTGGGTTTGATTGTAGGTTTTCTACAATTAACTAAACTAACTATACAAAGCTGTTAAATTTGAGATAATTTAGTTATAAAACCCAGTATAAAATTTCCTCTTCTGTTTTTGTATATATATTGAACTAACTGATCCTTGAGTTATGAAAAAGTTTTCTGTATGTCTAGGTTGATCTGTCAAATAACTTTAATAGCTGTATTAAATAAAATATGATTAACAATCAAGATCCACATTTAACTTTTTGTTTTCATTAATGTCTTGTTTTATTTATCACAGAAGCAAAGAGAAAACAAGCAGAGAATAAATTAAGTACATTGCCTTCATTCATTTTCCATGTCCATTTGGATTTTTAGCTATGTCATTTGAGAACATCATAAAGTCATTTATTCTCTCCATGTCTTACTTTTCAGTCTTCCCCCAGGGAAGTTATTCACCTATAAATCCCAGTGTACTGTCCCTTCTTCCTAAGCTTACAGGGAGATTATATGTATTAATGCATATGAAGTGCTTAGCATAACCCCTGGCTAAGTTAGTCATGATTGCTAAGTTTTTCAAAAGGGGAATATTTTTAAAATAGCTATTTACTAACTGAATGAATCACATTTAGAAAGACCCAGGATTTATTAGATAATAAGTGAAAATACTTTATGACCAAGAGCCAGCACAATTTTTCTTAGATTCTATTAAATTTATGTTCTGTGTGCATTGAATTGAACTATTTTTGATAGTGTGTCTTTCTTGTATACTGTGTATGGTACCAAGATGTTTGCCTCATTCCCCTTTCAGAACTCACTTACTCTAAATTATAGGGTTAAATCCCATATCCCATAATTTCTTTTAGAGTTCTCTATTCAGGAGGGTATAGGTGCTCTTTCTTAGTTTGTGGCTATGTTGTTAAGTCACTATTTTCCACAGTACTGCTCACCATCTTCTCTGGTGTCAAGGAGTGTATAGGAAAGGGTATGATCCAGGATAAGTGAATATACAACTTGTCTGTTTTCCATAAGGTGTGTGCACCTGTGCATCTGTAGGGGGAGGAGGTGTTTTAAAAGTTGCTTACTTAAGAAAAAATTAAAAAATTAAAAAGTTGCTTACTTGACCTTAGCACAAAATCACAAATGAAAACATGTCACAAAGACATTTTTTCAAAGTTCTAACATCTTTTCCCGTGTTTTAGGGTTCACACATTTGCCACCCTTTATCATCTTCTCAAGAGAAATGCCTACAAACCCATGAGGAATGGAATTAATCTCTGAACCCATCCTTCTTCCCCATATGTATGCCATAATTCCAAAGCCATTCAGCCTGGGTTGTAACCAAGGATCACGTCCTGAAAGTTAGTGATGCCTACTGAGAATGTTCACGTTATACAGAACATCCTGCCATAAATGTCTGAGGGACCAAGTGTGGGCAAAATTGCTACAGGTTAGACTTCTTTTGGTCACTGTGAATACCTCCTCATCCACTGTGTGCCAGCAAACATTTCACTCTTTAAGTTTTCTTAGTGAACTATGCAAATCCATTAAAAAAAATATAGTAAATGGAGAATTGGTCACAGAAATATTGAACAGCATAAGTCATAGTAAGAAAATGTTTCTTAAATTAGAAAATTTCTAATATACCACATGGGGAGGAGTATCCTTTAATTTCCTTTATGCTTTATCTTGGAGCTTATTGGAATAAATGAAGTAACTATTCTTAAATGGATGGTACTTTTTTAATCTCTGGGAATCAATGATTCAAGGTTCTAGATAGACTTTGATCTCTCTCTGATTGAGTAAATAGCTATTTTGCCATTTCATTTAAGAAAGAATTTTATAACTGTTTCTTAAAAACACATAAAGAAAATACATCTGATTACTAACTGTGTTTTATGCCCAAATGTATACTACTGAGTAGGCAGAAGACAACTGAAAATAATAATAGTCACAACGACAGAATTAATGAATGATACAGATAAGTCTCCTGGTGAATAAAACACTTCCCCAGTATCAATGTCCTTTAATAACACATACCATCCATGGGGAACATCTCCTTCCTCCTTTCATTTTTGAGACTTTCCTCTGGAAAGAAGATAGATATAGATAGAAATAGAAATAATAGAAATAGATAGATATAAATGTAGAGTAGATATAGAAAGAGTCCAGACTTACAGAGTTGATACATGGTTGGTGGAACAAGAACCAAGGACTTGAAGCCAGTTGTGTTTGACTTCAAAGCCTATAAAATTATATATTATTGTCCTAAAATATTTTTTTAAGATTTTATTTATTTATTTGAGAGCGAGAGCGAGAGAGAGAGAATGAGAGAGAGAACACGAGAGGGGGTAGGGTCAGAGGGAGAAGCAGACTCCCTGCTGAGCAGGGAGCCCAATGCGGGACTCGATCCCGGGACTCCAGGATCATGACCTGAGCCGAAGGCAGTCGCTTAACCAACTGAGCCACCCAGGCACCCAGTCCTAAAATATTTTACAGATGCTATTTCTTTTATTTCACTGAATTCTCTCAAAGTTAGGTTTGTTCAGGTATCACGGAGGCAAAAGTGGCTCATGAACCCAGTTTTCTCCAGTTTCATACTCAGGGGTGTCAACTATAGTTGATCATTGAATAACATGGGTTTGAACTGTGCAGGTCCATTCATACACAATTTTTTTAAATAAATATAAGTTCTACAAATGTATTTTCCTTATGATTTTCTTTTTTTTTTTTTTTAAAGATTTTTTTTATTTATTTGACAAAGAGAGACACAGCGAGAGAGGGAACACAAGCAGGGGGAGCAGGAGAGGGAGAAGCAGGCTTCCCACTGAGCAGGGAGCCCGATGCGGGGCTTGATCCCAGGACCCTGGGATCACGACCTGAGCTGAAAGCAGACGCTTAACGACTGAGCCACCCAGGCGCCCCTTATGATTTTCTTAATACAATTTTATTTTCTCCAGCTTACTTTATTATAAGAATACACTGTATAATACATATAACATACAAAATATGTGTTAATCAACTCTTTAGGTTATTGATAAGACTTCCAGTCAACAATAGGCTATTAGTATTTAAGTTTTGGGGGGTCAAAAGTTATACATGGATTTTCAACTGCATGGGGGTCAATGCCCCTAATCCACATGTTCGGGAGTCAGTTGTACTCCCTTCTGCTTTTCTTATTTTCACTTAAAACCCATCTTTGAACAATATCTTGACAGAAATGTAATTTTCCATCATCATTATTTAGGAAAGAGCAACACAGCATGTATATGCACTTTTGGGTAGATAAACTGAGAAGAAATAGCATAGAAGAAAGACCACTATTAATAAATTTATATTTTAGCCAAATCATCTTAAGGGAAATTAGTTTAAATCTATGTCTGTGGTCAATAGATAAACAGGGTTGAGTGCTATTATACTATTATTTTGGAAATAATTTTCAAATATACATTATAACTTTATGATTATAAATTGCTGAAAAGAAAGTCAAGAACAGATATATACAATAGAATATTATGCAGCCATCAAAAGGAATGAGATCTTGCCATTTGCAACAACATGGATGGAACTGGAGGGTTTTATGCTGAGCAAAATAAGTCAATCGGAGAAAGACATGTATCGTATGACCTTACTGATATGAGGAATTCTTAATCTCAGAAAACAAACTGAGGGTTGCTGGAGTGGTGGGGGGTGGGAGGGATGGGGTGGTTGGATGATAGACATTGGGGAGGGTATGTGCTATGGTGAGCGCTGTGAATAGTGTAAGACTGTTGAATCACAGACCTGTACCTCTGAAACAAATAATACAACATATGTTAAAAAAAAAAAAAAAAAGAAGACGAAGATAGCAGGAGGGGAAGAATGAAGGGGGGAAAATCAGAGGGGGAGACGAACCATGAGAGACGATGGACTCTGAAAAACAAACTGAGGGTTCTGGGGGGCGGTTGGGAGGATGGGTTAGCCTGGTGATGGGTATTAAAGAGGGCATGTTCTGCATGGAGCACTGGGTGTTATACACAAACAATGAATCATGGAACACTACATCAAAAACTATCAATGTAATGTATGGTGATTAACATAACAATAAAAATTTAAAAAAAATAGAAAGACAAGAACAAATATTGGAATTTGCTTCTCAGTGATCAGTAAGAAACCCTACTTGATTTCTTGTTCAAAGTAGATGAGTGTCTGTCAATAGTGGACCTCGGTCAAAATCAGTTTTGTTTGACTGATTTGCTTAATGTGGGCTTACTTGAGTTCTTAGGATATTTGAATAAATTGTGAATATTTAAAGATAAAAAGCACAAAAATCCAAATACATATCCTAATTTTATATATATGTATAAAATTTATACATTTATATATAATTTACATAAAATTAAATATATATAAATATATAAATAAATATATATAAATATAAATATATATAAATATATATATATAAACATAAATAGAATATCTGGCAATACTGCACATTTTAGATATGTCAGAATTGAGTCACCATATAATTCACCAGCTAATGTGATACAGTTTGGGGAGCAAAAGGAAATTTCACCAAATTGCATGTCTCACTATCAGGTAGAAGTCAGAATCGTTTCAGGGAAATGGAGATGAATGATAATCTAGATAGGATTCTCATAGTCATCAGAATTCCTAATTATCCCTAGTGACTCCCAGACTCTAAAGGCAAGTGTCAGTAGTTTTCACACTATTGTACTGGGTAAAAGAGGGGAAAATATTTCCTACATTTAACATCTCTAAGAAATTAAAGGAACAACATATTGAGAGAATGTTTTTACTTCAAAGCTTTATGCATTATCTTTACTTGAAAATTATGAATCTGCCCTTAATTCCAATACTACCTCATATAATAATATTCATTTTATAGCATTTTGAAAACTATTGTGAGTTCATTTTATGAATATTTTGTTTCATTGATATTATAACTACCCAACAAATATAACACTCTAAAAATTTTCTGTTTGTCTAGAAAAAAAGCTTTTCAATAGAATTGTTCAAAAAATTGTAAGAAGGAAATTTTTGAGTTTTATAAAATTCTAAATCATTAAAATATTTTGGATCTTAATCTGGAAGGTATGATGGAAAGTATGAAATATTTATTCACGAGCACCAAGATACTATTGCTACCATGACTATTACTGCTACTAACTTACAAGAACCATGTATTCAAGTAGGAGCTTGGACATGGTAATTTATATCTTTAAAAAAGAAGTTGCCCTTTAGAATTTTTCACTAGAATTTTGTTAAATATATAATTTTGTTTTCCTCCTAAAATACATAGTTTCCTTTTGGAGAATAAAGCAAACAGAATTCAGGAAGAAGATTTCAGGGTATACTCCCAGTACATAGTCAAAAAGAGAAATTCTTAGAGTCGGTATTCTAGTTAAAATGGGTTTTATTTTTTTCTATCAACACCAAAGTCTTTAATGATAAATTCAGCATTATAAATTATTTTATCTCTAAATTGACTTAAATGTTTCTTAGCCAGGTACAGAGACTTAGGAGTGTGGCAGTGGCTTTCTAAATATTCAATAGTAAATATGGGTGTAGTTGGAAACAGGAATCAAGGTTAATCAACTAAACTGGCTGTCTACTTTGGATATCAAGAATGGGAGGACTTATTCCTAGATAATTGTAAAGATGTAATAGTGAAATGAAAGCTTACCATAGCTAACCTGAAAATCTGTAATAAATAATGTAGTCTATGAAAAAATATAAAATATATTTATATATTTCACATTGAGTTTTAAATACCATATGGATACGTATATATGACTGTGCCTAAATATGTACATATGTGTGTATTACATTTATATGTGTATCATAAATGTGTAGACAGACAGGTTAGATCTGATAGGTCTACAATACCTGTAGAGACTTACACTGTCTTACAGAGAAAATAAGAGAAGATCCCACAGAGAGAATTTAGTCAAAGAATGTAAAACCTAACAAAGAACTCAGAGTTATGTGTTTATTAACATGGGAGATGAATACCTAGAAATGTCTTTCAAAAAATCATGAAATACTTATAATTTAATACGCTATTTTCCTAATAAATTAGGAGTTAGAATATCAATTCTACACTTGTTACATTTAAAAACTTGTTTACCTAAATGTTGCATTTACACTCAATTTGAAAGAGAGTTTTTAATTATTGGATTTTTAAAGCATAGGACGTTGAAAGATTTTTTTATATAGATGTACGTAAAAATAAGATTAAATATATTAAGCATAACATGTTTTAATGCATTATCCCACTTCTCTCTCTCCTACACACATACCTTGGATCCTGTCTTTGTGATAGGAAAACATTCAATTATCCAAGTTAATTTAAAAGTATTGTAGAAAATGCTCTAAATATATTAGGACTAAAGAGTTGCAGAGCTGACCTTGCCTTATCTGTCTTTGCAGGCTTTTAAAATCAGTTTGGGGGTTTCTGTTCTGTGAACTAAAATTTAATAACGTGTTTTTAGAAGGTGAAGGTCCCAAGCTAAAAACATTTCACCTTGAGAAAGTTTAGAGTCTGTATTTCCAAATAGTAACTTCCAGGCTAATTTTTTAAACACTTTTTAATCTTTTGTCTCTTTAGATATAGTAATGGCTTATGTTTAAATTGAATTGGATACTAAAAAGATGAAGCATTTTATATGTAGGCCTACTATTCAATTTACCAATATTTTGCCTGCATTTTAAGTTATTTAATTATCAAAATGATCTTTTTTTCTGATAAAAGGAATATATTTCACATAACTCTCCATGTACTCTGTTCTATATTTTATAAAATGACAATTTACAGTTGGCTTATTAATTAATGTGATTTAAAAGACAAATTCATTAATTCACTAACATTGATTATCTGTTTGTATATATAGGAATAAGTGATTTACTAGATAAAAATATAACACTGGTTTTATATATAAATTCCATATTTCATATTTATATTTTACATAAATATAAGTTATACATTTGTGTGTATATATATATATATATATATATATATATATATACCACCCTTAAGATGTCTGTTGTCCCTAAATTATTACTTTTAAAATTAAGATGCATCTAATACATTACACTTATAGAGGAGTACGTATAATAGTATAGATTCTAAGGTTTTGTTTTGTTTTGTTTTTAAAGATTTTATTTATTTATTTGACAGAGAGAGACACAGCAAGAGAGGGAAAACAAGTAGGGAGAGTGAGAGAGGGAGAAGCAGGCTTGCCCCCGAGCGGGGAGCCCGATGCCGAAGGCATACGCTTAATGACTGAGCCACCCAGGCAACGCTTGATTCTAAGTTTTAATCTATTCTCTGTATTTGAAGTTAGAAGAATGAGTTGAATCATAGTTTTAAGATGATGCAAGTTTACATACAAACATTTGAATTATTTCAATTCAATTCCAATTCGATGACCATAATATATACCTTTCTTTTAATTTAGGCATTTCTATGTCTTATATTCAAAATTTCACTTTATATCTCATTGATATCCTCAGCAATAAGTGCTGGCCATACATATCTACTATTGGAAAAAAACAGACAAACATCTAAGTTACAGTGTCATAATTGTTTGCCTAAGGAATACCCTAAAAATGCACTGAAAATATCCATGACTTTATTATCTCTTTAACCAAAGTTCATTTCTTAGAGGGATATACTAGCAAAACAGTAATACATTTTATTTTAATGTTTGCCATGTGAAGAGTTTAATATGCCATATTAGATAGCAGGATATATTTTAACACCGTACAATGCTTGGGTTTAGCTCAAATAGAGTTCCATTATAAAGCAGGCACCTTATTTCTGTATATAATCAGAACTAAAAAAAGCAACTAAAGACTGGTAGATGAATCTATCTCGAGGAACTAATTATTTCTTCAAAATTTCCCTTATTCCTTAAGCCAATAAGCTGATGTAGTTTATTAAAGCTGATTTTATTTATTGGTAAGATAAAAAATTATGTACTTCATAGAACAGAAAATCTACCTCTGTAATCATTACTGTTGTATATGACTTAGACATATTGCTCCAACCCATTATTCTAGTATAATTTTAAGTAGATTTCAAGGAAGTTTCTTTGAAAAGGATAGCAACAATGAAGTTCTTTTGATAGGGAAAACATTGAGTTACCCATATGTCAATGGCTAGTATTTTTTAATGAACAGTTTTTATTATGTATCATTACAAAAATATTAAATTTGAATCCCTTTTGTTTTATAGTTATTTATTTTTTAACACCAGGAATGTCACCTATTTCTCAGAAAATTTGTAATGTTTATTTATGTGAATATCATCTGCAGTTACTAACCATTTTAAAATAGTAAATGCCCATCTGTTTTCAAATGAAAACATATCATATTAGCTCTTCCAGCCATTTTCATTTGCTCAAAATGTTACTTTCTTTAAATATCCTTATTTTTCTTTGTTTTGAGAACATTAGACCAATTAACATTACTATCAGAATGAATTTTGCATATTTATCACCCTTGCAGATTTATAAGTGAAAATTGCTATGTCATCTGTGTTTATAATTGTTTAAGATCTGCAATAATAGAAAATTGAATGAGGTTACAGAGACATCATTCAGACTATAAATTCTTAATTTAGCACCCTAGGAGACTCAATTGTTTTGCCTTTTATTACTCATTTGCTCCAGTCTCCCACATTGTATAACTAAAACTGAAGTGGTTTAAAAGCTTATTTTCACACAAATCTTGCCCTCTTGTTTTCAGACAGCAATATTTTATACTGAGCTCTATCTAATGCTTTATATATTTCAAAAATATATAGCAAAAGAGATAATTTAAAAATGTCCAGCTGCTTAAGATTAGCTGGGGAATTAAAATAAGTGACAATGTAAAGCAATAAAGATGAGATCACTGAATAACATCAAATTATGTTTTAAGATGTATATGATTTATAATTTCCTGCAACTCTGTAAGCTTCAGCAAAAACTACCATGGAATAAAGGGAGGTCTGTAAAGGAACCAATAAAGGTTTGTAGCTCAACATGGACAGGTGTTTCCAAAGATGTTTCTATGCACAGAGAAACATTTTAACAAATACCTCATAACATATGGTTCTAAGTAAAACTCTTCTCATAGTCCTGCCAACAACCCCTACTCAAAGAACTTTGTGGGCATGGGGATTGTAAATTTTATAAAATGAAATTTCCATCAAATGGGATTCATGTATTTCAATTTGATAGCCAATTTTTTCAATGAAGATGATGAATTCTCTTGTCGTGCTTGAATGAATAAATGATATTTATTGGAGGTCTTCTACAGAGAACAGGAAACCACTCAGGAATGAGGAATAGATAAGTAGTTGCACAATAAGATCTTTAAAAATAAATGACACAGAATGAACTCTGCCTATTGGTTTTTTAAGTCATCACACAAAATCCATTGATAGATTTTTCACCTGTCATGTTTCAACTAGTTGGACTTAAAATGTAGATTGTGTAGCATAATTAACATTCACTTTGGAGAGGCCATTCACTTTGGACACTTAAAAGGGATTGTTACAGGGGCGCCTGAGTGGCTCAGTCGTTAAGCGTCTGCCTTCGGCTCAGGTCATGATCCCAGGGTCCTGGGATCGAGTCCCACATCGGGCTCCCTGCTCTGCGGGGAGCCTGCTTCTCCCTCTCCCACTCCCCCTGCTTGTGTTCCCTCTCTCGCTGTGTCTCTCTCTGTCAAATAAATAAATAAAATCTTTAAAAAAAAAAAAAGGGATTGTTACTTTCTAGAGTAGTTCTGTCCAATAGGACCCTCTAGAATAATGGAAATATTCTGTATCTGTTCTGCCCAAGATCGTAGCCGCTGTCACATGGAGCTAAACACTTGAATTTTGGCTATGTCATGTGGCTACAAGACAGAAATTTTAATTTTATTTAATTTTAACTAATTCTAGTTTAAATAGCAACACAGTCTTAATAGCTACCATTTTAGAAAGTACAAGTCTAGAGCACTGGAAATGACAAATCTCTATCATTGAAGGGTTTTGGAAATAAATATGACTGTGTGAATAAATTGCAAATTAGTGAATGTTTAATCACTTAGATATTAAAAATTGATTAATAACAATTAGATTAACATCAAAACTGATTATAATAGCTATGATTTTGATAGATATAAAATTTAAGTAATTGGATAATTACTATGGTGAGCTCAAACTCTCATCTTTGCACTGGGCAATGGAATAGAATTTGCTGGGGAGCATGGCAGGCATGTGCCTTGATTTGACAAAATTTAAATATTGTTATAATAATAAATTAAAGTGGGGCACTTGGGTGGCTCAGTCGGTTGGGCCTCCAGCTTTTGGTTTTGGCTCAGGTTGTGATCTCATGAGTCATGGGATAGAGCCCTGCATCAGTATCCTCACTCTGTGGGGGTCTGCTTGGAGATTCTCTCCCTCTGCTCCTTCCCCTACACTCTCTCTCTCTCTCTCAAAATAAATAAATAAATATTAAATAATAAATTAAAGTTTTATTTCCTAGTTATGGCTCAAAAAAAGAAATAGTTATGTGAATTCGAATGAATTTTATTCACATAAATGAGAAGTGAAATTTATGAACAAAATGGTTCCTTCAGGTAAAGCCAGCGAAGAATTTGATTGGATCTGCTTACAGGAGATCATTTCCGTGACTAAAATAAAACCAGCTGATAAGGGAATGAGAAGACATTAGTTGGAAAAACAACAACAACAACACTAGACTTTGTAATCTGCAAAACAAAAAACCAATACAAAAAAAACACCCTGAGATAATTCATACTTAAGTAAGCTTTCAAAAAACACTTTTATGTAGAACACATATATAAATTTATCTTCTAACAGGTATTTGCAGCTATAGTTTGCTTCTTGTTCGGTTCATGAAGACTGTTTCAATTGTGCTAATTAAATCTGCAAATAGTGTTATTCTTCTGCTCAAAAGCTGTGTAGTTTCCCATGCCACTTAGCCTCAGAGTCATTGCAATAGCATTTCAGGTCTTACAAACATGTACACCCCATGAACATTCCTGCCCATCGCTTCTCTGATATCAACTCTTCTCAATGAGTGAGGACTCATTCTGCTGCAGCTACACCATCTTTCCCTGGCAGCCCTTTTCATGCACTTGGCATTCTCCTGACCCAGAGCTTTCGTCATTGTTGCAGCATCTTCCGTTTACAAAAAACATCTGAATTCCTGTATGTCACGTCTTCTCTGGAGAACCATGTGATTCTGTTTTATCAATAGAATGTGAGTAAAAGTGATATGGCCTCTTTCAAGACTGACCCATTAAAGGAATGGTGTGCTTCACTATGCTCTTTCCCTCTTCCCAATGACTGAAAGGGAAATAACATACCTAGAAGACTTGTGTTGAAGATAAGCAAGTTTTCAGTAGCCTGGGTCCTCTAATAACAACATGACCCACAGGTGAGGGACACCTATATTTTACTGTCAGACGATGAGGAAATACAGTTTATTGTGCATGAACCATTACACTTTTCATTATCTATTTGTTAGAGCAGCCAGTGTTAATTGAACTAATTCAGCTACCATATAATTGTAAAATATTAAAGTATACATCTATCTAGTTAAATGTATTTATAATGATTTTTTGTTTCAAAATGCCCCAGCTCAGTCTTTACAATCAAGTGAATTTTATAAAAATGATATTTATTGGAATTGCCAAACTTTGTGTTAAGATTCATGTAACATGGGCTTATTTCCATAAGAATTATCTCGGGAGTCAAAGTTAATGCTACTAAAAGCTTCTGCACTTCACTTTAATGGTTAAAAAATTTTTTAAAAGTATAATAAATTCTAAAAACATTATATAAAAATAGAGTATAAATTATTTTGCCCCATAAACTACTTTCCTATTAAAGGGTTTCACAAGCTTGTAGTCAAAAGGGGTTTACCTTTGGGGCGCCTGGGTGGCTTGGTTGGTTAAGCCTGCCTTTGGCTTGGGTCATGATCTCAGGATCGTGGGATGGTGCCCCATGTCAGGCTCCCTGCTCAGCGGGGAACCTGCCTCTCCTTCTTCTTCTGCTCCTCCCCCTGCTTGTGCATGCTCTCTCTCTCTCTCTCAAGTAAATAAATAAAACCTTCTAAAAAAAAGGGTTTACCTTCACTACAATTATTGAGTCATCCCAACATCATACAGTAGTGTATGCACATCTTTCTGACTCTTGCACTTAGAATGGTAAACATTTTTCAAGAGCTAAAGGTAGTGAGTCAAAAAATAATAATAGACATGTACTATTTTTTCACAATACATAAATTGTATCTTTCCAGATTTCTTCATTCAGTTATTTGAACAATTACCAAAATAACCTATTATGTGCATCCTTCTTTTTAAGGGTGATGGTGAATGACACATAATCCTTGAGGTTAGTGTTTATGATTGATATATTATGTGTCTAGTTGAGTGTTATTTTATATGTTATTTATTGTGTGTGTTATTTTCCATAGATATTTAATTTATGAAAATATAGGACACTTGTATGTGGTAATTATTTTAGAATTTCATTTTTATATAATTCTCCACAATGATAAGTAAATTTAGAATAAACTAATAAGTGTTTCTGAAAAATTTTAAATATAATTTAAATATCAATAAGTATAACATATGCTTGCTTAGAATTCTATTCCTTGGATTATTCTGTGCTTATGCATATGCATGTGCTGTAGTCTTCAAAGAAAAAGAAATGTTCTTAATTTGTGGTTACTTGTACTTATGAAAAATTCCAAATATTAACCAAAAAAACACTAAATCATTTTAGACTATTTAATATATAAACATCTACATATTCCTAAACAAAACTTTATTCAGCATCTTTTTTAGCTTAAAACTGACATAATGTTTATGGCATTTTGTAATTGACAAGCTGTTTCACCATCCTTAACACATGCATGTGCGATCATTCACTTACATTCTCCGATACAAAATACTGAGTTGTGTGGGAGGCTGGGAAACCAAGAGCAATTAAATTTGTTTTAACAGTCTTATTTTTTGTGGATGTAAGAAGGCATATCACCATACCTATTTAAGTTTTATTTCTTAGAGCAAACTTGTTCAAGGTGTTACTGAATGAAAGAGTAGAAGCAAATTGACAGACATAAAATACCCAACTCCAAGACTGTGACATGGAGAAATATTAAAACATTTTATTAATATTGCTAACATTATTATTTTAGGCAGTAGTTTCAAATATCAGTATCGAAGAAATATTTATTTATAAACAGAAATGCTAATTTAATAGGAGACTAAATAACTAAATAACATTTAACAACTAAATAACATTTTAAAAAGCCACAGTAGCATTTTTATTTTACAATGAAATATTCTAATCACAAAAAATGCATTGCCTTGTCATAATTCTTAAAGACTAGCAATATTGTTGAGGAAGTGTGCTATATTTCATCAGTTTGATTTTTATTTTTAATTATGATTTATTTTTGAGATTTCCTGCCAGCTTGCAAGTTAAGATGTTAGAAGTAAGAGGTCATTCCTGTTGGTTTGCTTGCTGAAAAGACATTGTCTTTATTTTCAATTCGGTGCTTTGTAAATCTGCTAATATTGCTTGTATATGACCTGAGCTATTTATACACTCTAACCAGATGGTTTTATTTTCCTCTTATATGGCCTTGTGTCTCTCTTATGCAATAATCACTTCTACCAAGCCCTAGAGCGGGTTCTATTTCCAACCCTTCCTGCCTGGAAGGAGCTGAAAATCTCAAGGGATATTTGCTCTAAACAGTAGTTCTCCATCTTGACTGCATGTTGGAATTTTCTGGGTAACTCTTATAAGATGGATGCCAAAGCCCCACTTCCAGAAATTCTGACTTAATTGGTATAGGCAGTGGCCCATTCAGTTATTTTATAAAAGATCATCTGTTGATTCTGTGTTTAAAAAAAAAAAATCACCAATCTAGTGTATCTCCCTTGCTCCCCCTTCCATCACTGTAGGAGCTGCAAGACTGTTTGGTAAAAGATTTCAGGGAATCTGTAAGAAAATCAGCAAGCATTGCTGTCAGTCCCCTATTTAAGTAAACATTAATGGCAGCTACTTGCAGCTTCTTTAACAGACTGTCTTACAGAATACAGACAAAAGTTCAAGCAAAGAGAATTAGGATGGGAATCCAGGCAGATTTTAGAGGAAGAGGAAACCTTAGTAAAATAAGCATGGGATGGAAGAACAAGAGGGCCTTGGGGTTACTGCTCCAGGGTGAAGAAGCATGGAAGGATTCTTGGTTCCATGCAGAAAGACATAAAAAAAAAAAAAAAAAGAAAGAAAAGAAAAGAAGAGTAAGCTACAGAATAAACTCCACATTCACCATATGGTTTTCTCAATGTGTATATAAAAGTGCAAGTGACATAATAAACATATGTATGATTCTTGAGTCATATATACACAGGCTTAGCTTTTTTTCAGGTCTAAAGAGAATCTAAAACCATGTACTAGAGGGCGCCTGGGTGGCTCAGTTGGTTAAGTGACTGCCTTCGGCTCAGGTCATGATCCTGGAGTCCCGGGATCGAGTCCCGCATCGGGCTCCCTGCTCGGCAGGGAGTCTGCTTCTCCCTCTGACCCTCCTCCCTCTCATGCTCTCTGTATCTCATTCTCTCTGTCTCAAATAAATAAATTAAAAAAAAAAATCTTAAAAAAAAAAAAAAACATGTACTAGAATGCATACATTTTGAAGTTGGGGCTGGGTATTTTAAGCATCATCCTTGTTTAATCCCATTTTATGTGTGGAGAAACCAAGGCACAGGAAGGGGACATGGTTTGCTCAATTTTCAAATATAATAATGTAGTATCATTTGTGAAAGACTAGAAAATCACTAAAATTTCTGCATTTTGATTTTATAATCTGTAAAATAACTATGTTGAGACAGGTGGACTCTAGTGTATGTTCCAATTCCAAACAGGCCAATGACTTCTTAGAGTTGAATTCTCTTTGAAAAAATAAACACCTTCTTGGTATTCTACCTAGAACAAAATAAGAGTATTAATTTAAAAAAAATTTGGAGCATTTGTCCTTTTAGTTTTCTGAAAAGTCTTCCTTTTCCCATTATTGCTTAAAAAGTATCGAAGCTTGTTTGGGGGTAACTGCTAATGGCTCTTCTAACTTCCCTGGACCTGTGGATTTGAATTCATTCAGGGCAACATGACTTCTTCACCTGTGATATGCTCTATATTTTCCTTCCCATTGTGAAGATTACACTCCTTCCTAAAGAAGACAAAACAAAAGACCATTTGGGTATTTCTTTAGCGACATTCCCCACTTCTAAAATGACACTATTTTTTGTAGATGACAGACATATCTGTTCCATTTTCATCTTGTTTCTAAAAGGGTTTGGTAGTTGGTTTTTTTAGGCATTATTTATCATGTTCTCTGACATTATTTATATAAGTCTATATTAAATTTTTATATATTTTCTTAATGCTACAAACCTTCTTTCCTCATTTGGGCATGTTCTTTTAAAATTTGTGAGCTAAATAGCTTCCAGAGATTATTACGTAAAAGAAGGGTCTTTGATCTTCTTGGAGGTTAGTGCTAAGAGCTGATAAAAGTGTATGTTTTGACTTTTTTGATATTTGGAAATAATGTTTCACACATTTCACATTGCTATCTAGCAGACATGTCATTAATACTATTTATATGCGCACTTTCTTGTAAAGTCCTTAGAAACTTTTTGCACTCATTAAGTCTTAAAATCCCAAAGACCAAAATAGATGGAACACATTGTTCTCACCTTATAATCAGATAAATTGAGACACAGACAAGTAAATGATCTTTGTAACCCCATAGCTTTTGGGGTTATTTCAACATTTTCAGAACAAGAAGAAAAACTATTAGTAATGACTTCTAAATGTATTAAATTGAGGATATGTACACTATTGTGTTGCTCTGAAACTCATTGTTTGAACCACAAGTATAATATGAAAGTAGAAGGGAAAATAAAAACAAACAAACAAAGAGACCTTGAGAACCAAGGTTAACCTGGTAATTTTCTTGATGTTTTGTAATATGAACTGTAAACTTTATCTAGAGGGATATGAAGTTTTCTGCCGTTTAAAAGTCATTTACAATGTCAATACTGCAATTTTTGCTTTATAATTTCCAAAATACGATTTTCAGGAATTATTTTTTTATACCTAAAGGTCTTATAAAAACCTTTTGAAAAACTCTATGTAATATACAGTTGTATAGTTCCTTTCTAAGTTCTGTAATGCATTTGGAAATGTTAATACATGTTACTACCTTAATTATGAATGGCTTATTTAAAAGGAAAACATGAAAATAAATGTTGATAAGCTTAATTTATATAATATTATCTAATAAATTAGCCTATATGAATTTCCACCTCATTTTACCTTATTTGTGTAATGAGATACTAACTGTAGTACCAGATATCCCCCATTTTATGACCAAATCTTTTATATTTAATTAGGTCAGTCATAATGCTATTATGTAGGGTGCTATCATGTTTGTGGGTTGCTTTATATTTGCATTCATTTGCTCCTTTTCTAGCTATAATAACTGTATTCCTGGGTAGAAGCCACTTTATTACCTCCATGAACAGGGAAGAGTATACATGTATCTATTTACATAATGTTCATAATCAGGCAAAGTATTTTCATGTTAAAAGTCAGAAAAGTGATTGATAACATTTGAGGTAAACATATCTGAGAGATGAAGGCAGGAGGACTTCTGCAATGCTACTGATTTCCCATTTTTAATCTGGAAGCTTATTTCACTTTGTGAAATTCATTGGTCTGTACACTTACCGTTTATGAATGTTCTATATTTATTTATACATTATTTAAAATTTTATTTTAAAAAGAGCTAAAGATATTAGCTATGGCTGAGGAAGAGAAAATTAAACTCTTAGTATGAGAAAGAATATCAGGGCCAGATTACTTAAAGATACACAGTTACTAGGAGAACAGGGATTTAAAACAAGGATGACTCTAAAGTACATAAAGTTAAGCATTCTCCAGTAGCAGAAATAGACAATTCTGCCACTGAAGACAAGTCTAACAAACTCAATAATGTGTATTTCTTCTGAGTTCAAAACTTTCAAGTCACAGTCAAATGAGTCAGGCATGTAAAAGTCTGGCCTATATGTAGGGGTTAGTCAAGTTAGCACTCCAACTTATTAAGATTGCTTTAAATGTGGTTTATTAGTGAAAGAACAAACAAGGAATGCAAAGAATATATGAGATAAAAAGTAACGAGGAGTGGTTGCAAAATTTTAATATAGTCCTAATTCCTTATGGAATTGTGCTCAAAATTTGGTAATCTTGCTAGCCTCTTCAAAATGAGAAATCTACTGAAAGAGAAGAGTCTCAAAACATTGGCTTCCTGTATTTTTATTCACTAGGCCAGGGACTACATATTATCATTACATGGATACTTTTCTCATGGAACAGTTATTTCATTTAGTTTTCTGTCTTATAGATACTGTGGGCCCATAGAAATATGGCCATAGTCAACTGTCCAGTTCTCGAACTGGTACCTACTTTTGGTACCACTCTAGTGTCTCAAGACATAGGATAGCTAAGTCTTCTAGCTCATCGGAATAAAATATAGCTATTTTCTGGACCTAGACAATTACAGGTTTATATTTATCTTAGACCATTAAAATCCAAGTCCGTTGCCTCCCAAGAATTACAGAAGCTAACGGAAGATGTCGCTCTACCTACAATGGAGCACTCTAAAGAAGTCTCTATTAAAGTCAGTTTTTGCATCAGTCATTTTCAGGAGTTGTTAGTGGTCTTGAAAGAAGCAGTAATATGAAGATGCAAGGAAAATATCAGACGTAATGATACAGGAGTTAAGTGTTGAAAAATATGAAAGAGTGAAAGTTGCTGAGATAATATTTTCTAGAAGTAAATAAAATTGGGAGGCTCAAATTGCTGATTTTGAGATGGATATGTTTATTACATAGATTCTTGATTTCTGATTCTATAATTTGGCGGTGAAAGAGAGATGACTTTATTATTTATGTCAAAGGATTGCTCTCCTAAATTAGTTTTGTTCATTATCATTCCCCAGTATGTTTGTGAATGTACAGATTATGCAGTGACATCTGATAATGCGTTGAACCTATTGGTAGAGAAGAACCTCACAGTTAAATTATTTTAATGTTATCAGATGCTTCAAATAGTAAGTCAGTTTTAGTGGCACATACTGTGTGATAAAAGTAATGCCTCTATCATATTAAGAAACTTAAACAAATAAATGCACTTAGAATTGGCTGTGTTGTATACATATACACTATTGCAACTTAAAAAAGTGGCAGTATTATAGTAATTGAGATACAAGTCATCTTTGACAAATTCAAAATTATTTTTTTGTCTCCACAGTTGAAGTACCGAACACTGAAATTTATTTTTTTTAAATATTCTGAGATAAGGGGCACCTGGGTGGCTCAGTCGTTAAGCATCTGCCTTCGGCTCAGGTCATGGTCCCAGGGTCCTGGGATCAAGCCCCACATCGGGCTCCCTGCTCAGCGGGAAGCCTGCTTCTCCCTCTCCCACTCCCCCTGCTTGTGTTCCCCTCTCGCTGTCTCTCTCTGTCAGATAAATAAATAAAATCTTAAAAAAAAATTCTGAAATAAGATGAAAATGGGAAAGCCTATAATTACATAGCATCTACGTTTGGGAAGGCGCTCAAATGAACATGAAAAAGAAAGAAAACATTTGGTGAGTTTATCTTGTATAATTTATAGAAGTAAAGCGGTGAGAACAGAAAACAAAACTACATATGAAAATATTTGAGATTAAATATTTGTATATTTTAATGGGAAATATAGAATTGGGAATATCTTTATTAGACAGAATTGTATCTGAGTTCACCAGTTTCTTCATTACGTAGAGATAGTATTTGTCACCTAAAAATTTATGTCTAGAGAGAGTCAAAGAGATCAATAATTCTAAATGTACTAACTATAAAATGTGTAGGAAAAATTCTGCTAACTTTATAAAAATAGCAAAACAGGTCAATTTAAAAAAAGATTCTTCAGAAAAATACCAGTGATAGGATAAACTGTGAGAGGTAGATATAGATATAAAACTAAAATTTGTAGGTAGACATACTTGCTGGATTGTCCATGACAGTGCTATAGCTCACAAGAGTTATTTTGGTGTAATCATTAAAATCCTGTTGAACTCTCAAAATAGCTCCTAATTAGTTGATAAATTATAGTTTCACCATAAACATATGCAATGTATATGATGAATAATTATTCATTAATCTTATTTTTCATCTTATTTTTTAATTAATGAGAATATTCAATTTTAAAATCTGCCTTTAACTATGTCAAGCTATTCCTATATTTTTAAAAGAATATAAATTTGACAAATCAGTATTTTGCAGCTCTTTTCAACTGCAAAATGGTGGAGTTCAAGCAATAAATTATATGGCCCCAGTCTGTACCTGATAAACTTCAGGGTAGAGTCCATTCATGACAAAGAAGGAAAAAAAAATAGTATTTAGAGACATACTGATTAGAGAAATTGTATAAAATGTTCTTGTTTTTTTTAATCCATTTTAGGAAAAGTGTTATTCCAAGATATCAAGGACTACTAATTACAATTAGATGTTAGTATACATATAAAGCTTTAAAAGCTTATCATGTATCCTGTAAGCTTTACGCATCTTTAATGGATTAAGTTTTGAGATTCACAACAATGTATCTTTAAAGATACTTTAGCTATGAATTATAAAAAGTCACTTAGCAAAATCATAAATGAAAGAAAGTCACTGGAAAAAACACCAAAGCCTTATAGTTTGTATCAGACTTGTGTGTTTGTCTGTATGTGTGATGTTTATATATGTTATTATTCATGAAGATTAATAAAGTACTCCTTTTTCTTTAGATTTTATTTAAATTCAAGTTAGTTAACATATAGTGTATTATTAGTTTCAGGGTAGAATTTAGTGATTCATCAGTTGCATATAACAGCAGTCCTTACATCAAGTGTCCTCCTTAATGTCCATCACTTATTTACCCCGCCCCCCACCTCCCTTATAGAAACCCTCAGTTTGTTCCCTAGAGTTAGGAGTCTCTTATGGTTTGCCTCCCTCTCTGCTTTTATCTTTTTATTTTTCCTTCCTTTCCCCTAATTCATATGTTTTATTTCTTAAATTCCACATATGAGTGAAATCATATGGTATTTGTCTTTCTCTAACTTAGTTTGCTTAGCATAACATACTCTAGTTCCATCCATGTTGTTGCACATGGCAAGATTTTATTATTTTTGATGGTTGAGTAATATCCCATCATGTATATATACCACATCTTCTTTACCCATTTAGCATTTGATGGACATCTGGGCTCTTTCCATATTTTGGCTATTGTGGACATTGCTGCTATAAATGTTGGAGGTGCATGTGCCCCTTTGAATCACTATTTTTTTTTTTTTTTTAATCCTCTGGATAAATACCCAGTAGTGCAATTGCTGGGTCATAGGGTAGTTCTATTATGAACTTTTTGAGGAACCTCCATACCTTTCTCCAGAGTGGCTGTACCAGTTTGCATTCCCACCAAAAATGTAAGAGTGTTCCCTTTTCTCTGCATCCTCACCAACATCTGTTGTTTCCTGAGTCATTAATTTTAGCCATTCTGACTGGTGTGAGGCGATATCTCATTGTGGTTTTGATTTGCATTTCCCTGATGATGAGGGATGTTGAGTATTTTTTCATGTATCTATTAGCCATTTTTATGTCTTCTCTGTACTCTAAAAACTATAGAACCCTTATGAAATAAATTGAGGAAGACACAAAAAAATGGAAAAGCATTTCATGCTCACGGATTGGAAGAACGAATATTGTTAAAATAGCTATACCACCTAAAGCAATCTACACATTCAATGAAATCCTGTTCAAAATAACACCAGCATTTTTCACAGAGCTAGAACAAACAATTCTAAAATTTGTATGGAACCAAAAAAAAAAAAAAACCTGATATAAAAAGTAATATTGAAAAAGAAAACCAAAGCTGGAGGCATCATAGTTCTGGACTTCAAGCTGTATTACAAAGCTTCAGTCATCAAGACAGTAGAAACAGACACATAGATCAATGGAACAGAATAGAGAGCCCAGAAGTGGACCCTCAACTATACGGTCCCCTAATCTTTGACAAAGTAGGAAAGAATATCCAATGGAAAAAAGACAGTCTTTTTTTTAAGATTATTTTTTTTAAATTTTATTATGTTACATTATTCACCATACAGTACATCATGAGTTTTTGATGTAGTGTTCCATGATTCATTGTTTGCATATAACACCCAGTGCTCCATTCAGTATGTGCCCTCTTTAATACCCATCACCAGGCTAACCCATCCCCCAGCCCCCTCCCCTTTTCAACAAATAGTGTTGGGAAACCTGGACAGCAATATGCAGAAGGATGAAACTGGACCACTTTCTTACACCATATACAAAAATAAATTCAAAATGGATGAAAGACCTAAATGTGAGATAGGAATCTATCGAAATCTTAAGAGGAGAACACAGGCAACAACTTCTTTGACCCTGGCTGCAGCAACTTCTTACTAGACAGGTCTCTGGAGGCAGGGGAAACAAAAGCAAAAATGAACTATTGGGACTTCATCAATATAAAAAGCTTCTGCACAGCAAAGGAAACAACCAACAAAACTAAAAGGCAAACTACAGAAGGGGAGAAGATATTTGCAAATGATCTATCAGATAAAGGGCTAGTATCCAAAATCTTTAATAAAGTCCTTCTGTTAAGAAATCACATACTTTGGGGCACCTGGGTGGCTCAGTCATTAAGCATCTGCCTTCGGCTCACGCCATGATCCCAGGGTTCTGGGATCGATTCCTGCATCAGGCTCCCTGCTCAGTGGGAAGCCTGCTTCTCCCTCTCCCACTCCCCCTGCTTGTGTTCCTGCTCTCGCTCTCTCTCTCTGTCAAATAAATAAATCTAAAAAAAAAAAAAAAAGAAATCACATACTTTTTCATAGTTATATTTGAATCATTGTTTCTTATACCATGTCCCAAGAGATTTTGGGGTCTATTAGTTTGATTAAATAGAAAAAAAAATTCCTTCTACAGATTTTTAAAATTCATGGTAATTTGAAAAGATTGTTCAATTTAACTCGAAAATTAGTGAGTGTGTCTTGATAAATGCCTAGAACACTCAGAAGTTGATAAGTAGAAAACAGGCACCATTTATTTTCTTAGCCATCTCTTAAAGTAATGATACTATTATTCAGAACTCTAATTTGTATGTATAATTACACATGCATATATATACTATGTTACACGTTTCTTTTAACACAAACTTCCACAGGATTGCATTTTTACTCATTACCAAGAAGAGAACTACTAAATTAATGGAGGTTAATAAGACATTTCTTAGTGCTTTAGTCATATTTTTATAGCTAGAGGATGAAGAATTAATTTTTGTACTTTTTTAATATAATCAGTTACATTTTACAAAGGGCACATTTTCATTTTGGTATTTATGAATAAGTTATTTTAAAGAGAAGAGATTATTTAGAACAATAATTCAGTGATGCCTGTAGAACTTCACAAGGCACAATGATGCCCTTGAAATATAAAGCAGAAGTGAGATGAAAAGGAGAGGTAGCAGATACTCAGCCCAAACTAACATGATAAATCAAGGCTTGTAAATGTATAAAATGAATTGCCACCCATATATATGCTGGCAATACCTCTGGTGTAGACACATAGCAAGTGCTCCAAAAAGTTTTACTTTCTAAATTACTTTTTAATGTATAATGCAAAAACACATAGTTATTAAAATATTTTTAGTTGATGACATATAGTCACCTAAAATAATATATAAACTTAGTATTAAATTATTTTTTCAGGAGGTATATAGTAGGAGGTCATAGAAAATAGCTATAGATCTATCAGAAATCACAGATTATGTTTTTGGTCATTTTGGGTAAATGATAATGTTGCTATATTTTGAATTTTAGTCCATAAACTTGGATGTGGGGGAAAAAATTAAAAACATAACACTATATTAGTTTGAAATAAAATTAAATCTTGAAGCCCTCCAAATTAAGAGTAAAGAAAGCTTGGGGCGCCTGGGTGGCACAGTCCGTTAAGCATCTGCCTTCAGCTCAGGTCATGATCTCGGAGTCCCGGGATTGAGTCCCGCCTAGGCTCCCTGCTCAGCAGGAAGTCTGCTTCTCCTTATCTCTCTGCCTGCAGCTCCCCCTGCTTATGCTTTCTCTCACACTCTTTCTCTCTCTCTCAAATAAATAAATAAAATCTTAAATAAAAAGAAAGGAAGCTTAATTTAAGTAAATATTCAAGGACTATTTCTACCCACTTGATCATTATCAAAATGTCTGTGATCAAAACTGAAGAAATTAGTTGAAGTTCAGATTCTGGCTAATTGTATGAAGCCTATTGGAAACATTTGCATTGGTTTAGTGATCTTATGTCCAGGATAAAATGTGGTTAGCCAGTTTTCTAACCCTACAGGGCAAGCCTTTCCACACTTGAGGACACCATAATCTGCTTCCATGGAATCAGTTGATATCCACCCTTACCTGAGTGTTGGTGGATATGTTTATCCACTTCACCCTTGGATGACTTTCTTCATCTTTTTTCAATGCTCTTAGGCAATCAGGAATGACAAAGAGAATCTTTAGTTATTTACTTGGGGAAAAAAAAAAAAAGGGAGAGGGAGGGATCTGGTATGTTCTCGAGGGAAGGGAACAAGATAACAAGACTTTGTTATTCTGGATTACAGGAAAGAAAATATATTTTTCCTGTATAGTTGTTTTCCTATTTACTTCAGTGCTATCCAGATTTAGCTTTATATTAAAATAAATCAAGAGATACAAAATATATAATTAATGTTTGTATACTAACCAAATACTGACAGTACACTTGAAGTCCCATTATCTTCTCAGGTAGAATTCCCTCTTTCCACAACACACATAAGCACTATGTCCCCAACTTGGGGCTGGATCTCATGACCCTGAGATCATGACCTGAGCTCAAGTCAAGAGTCAGACACTTAACTGACTGAGCCACCCAGATGCCCCTGTTTTTAACTAAATCTTAATGGTAATATGTGAACTACTCTGAAACGTGCTTATTTCTCTCAAAACTGTGTATGTGAGCTATATCTACCTTTACACATATAATACTATTTCAGTCATTTTTATTACTGTACAATATATGCTATGGACAGAAAGGTGCCTCCCCCACAAATTCATATGTTGAACCCCTAAACACTAATTTGACTATATTTGGAATTTGGCTGTATTAGGTCTTTAGGAGATAATGAAGGTTAAATGAAGTGATAGGATGGGACCCTGTATAGGACCAGTGGCCTTATAAGAAAAGGAAGACAAGACCTTTTTTCTTTCCAAATGAGTTTATTAAGGAATGCATATGAGGGCATAGTGATAAGGGAGCTATCTGCAAGTCAGGAAGAGAGCCTTCATCAGCAACTGAATTAGATAAAACCTTGATCTTGAATTTCTATTCTCCACAACTGTGAGGAAATAAATTTCTGTCATTTAAGCCACTGAATCTATGGTATTTTATTATGACAGCCCAAGCAGACTAAATAATACGTTAATATATCATTTATTCTTCTTTATGTACATTAGAGTGGTTTTAATTCTTTTTCTAATTATGAGCATCAGTTACATGTCTCATGCTTAGGTATGGGAAATTTTATGGGTATATACATAGAAATAAAAAAATGCTCAGTTTTAAATTTACTAAATGTACTTTTTTTAAAGATTGTATTGAGTTATACTTCTATAAACAACCAACCACCTGTATAAATATTTTTGTTGCATGACTCCTTACTAAACCACATTATTTGCAGATATTTAGTTTTGTCATTTTGATAGGTGTGAAATATTTCTTATTGTTCTTAATATTTCTTTTTCTTTTGGCTAATGCTGTTATGCCTTTTAAATGGGTATTGTTCATTTCTAGTGATATTTCTTCCCCAAATCTTCTTTTTAAATCTTTACTTCTTATATTAATGTGGAGGACTCCTTTATATTAATTACTATTAGATATTTTTCCTTTTGTTTGACATTTATTCATGTCCTGAGAACAGAGGTACTCAGTGACTTTGTTTCAGACTACCTTTTCAAGGATGCTTGAATAATGAACGGCTTTAGAAGATACAGTGTCTCCCTCCAGAGTAGTGGCAAGTTTGTTTACTGCCTAATATAATAAAGATAATGTCTCCATCCAGGGGAAGTTTTGGGCAGACCTGCTACTAATCATAAAAGGTTTGGATTTTCTAATTTTAGAGTCCCTTGTCTATAATGCAGCCTACTGAGGTTTTTCTTTTTGAGCACATTTGAAGGAAGTAAAGGATTTAGGAAGGTATGTATTTAGGGAAAAATTTCACAAGCAGGAAAAGCAACGATATAAAGGCCTTAAGGAGGAGCCTTGAGTGATGTGTTTGAGATAAGGTAATCAAACTGGAGTGCCTAAAGAATACTGAGCAAGGAAGAGGTTAAGTAGAAGATAAGGTCAGACTGATCAGCAAGGCTTGGGGGAAAATTTATATAGCCTTGAAGACCATTCTGAAAGTTTTGGCATCTGTTCTCAAAAGACCACAGAAAGCACAGAGTTAACAGGATGACTTCGGCTGCCATGATAATGAGAGATTATGGAATAACAGCTAGAGCAGGAGCAGAAATGTTAATTAGGAAGATATTATATGAATCCGAATGAGCAATGGGTGATGGCTTGGACTAGGAGCTGTAGAAATAAAAAGAAAGGATCAAATTATGCATCTTTTAAAAAGTCAGAGACAGCAAGATTTCCTGCTGTATTTGTTGTGGGTGTGTGTGTGTGTGTGTGTGTGTGTGTGTGTGAGAGAGAGAGAGAGAGAGAGAGAGAGAAAGAAATCTAAGATTACTTCAAAAATTTTGGCCTGAGCAACTGGAAGGGTGAAAGATGTTTTTGCCATCAACTGAAGAGGAAGGCTCAGGGATGGGTGGTTCAGGGAGGTGGAAGGAGAACTGGTTTGGGAGTTAAGATCAAGAGTCCAGTCTTGAAAATTATGATATTGAGGTGTTTATTAGACTTCTTTGTAGAGATGTTGAGCAGGAAGTTAGGAGTTTGGTCAGAGGTATAGTTTCTAGGTGTATATTTGGTAGTGTCAGCAAATAAAAGACATCCAAAGCTATTAGTTAAATGAAGTTATCAAAGGAATAGGCTTACTTGGAATATAAAAGATGTATAACAGAACCTGAGTTTTTCAAGGAATTTAGAGACCCTCTAGGAATTTCATACACACACACACACATACACACACACACGCACAAGAGTAGCTAGTGAGATAAGAGAAAACAATGGTAATGTGCATCCTGGGAGTAAAAAAATAAAATAAGGAAAAAGAAATGTGTCAAATGATGATGTGAAATAAAGTAAATGAGAAATGAGAATGATCATTAGATTCAGCAATTGGAGATCATGGTGAACTTGAAAAGAACGATTTCCATGAATTATTGGGTGAAATATTGGGTGAGAACCTAAGTGCAATGAGTTTAAGGAAGAATGAGATCTATACAGGGACAGGACCTACCCATTTGCCTGAAACATCTAAAACACAAGCAAAATATATGAAACAATGGTTTTCAAGACACTGAGATCACCTGATGAAAATTAATATTCTTTGAGTGAGGAGAAACAAAGAAGATGAGTTCTATTATTGTCAGAGCTGCTTTGAGAGCGTTTCCAAGTTTTAGCTCAAGAAAGAGGGGCCATGGTGGAACCGAACATACTCCCTGAGTTATGGAGCTGATGATGAGTGTGAGAGAAAATTAAGGAAGCTGGAGTTTGAAGAACACAGTGTATCATAGAGATGAGAGCTCCACAGAAAGAGCATCTTGAATATCTGCAGAGCCCTCCCTCCACCCAACTCAATTATTCAGCATAGTACCAGTAGCAGATGCATGAAAGGAAACTATTCAAGACCAGGGGAATAACCTCCTAAAAGGATTACAGGGAAAACTACATGGCATCACACAGGGCTGGTAATATTTCAGGTTACTACCAGCCAAACTGGAAAACATCATAATTTCTGGGACAATAAGTAGTGTAGCAAAAAGGATATTACCTCAGTATTGGGGAAAAATTAACCCTAGACTTTGATACTTTTTAATATCTCTACAAGAGAAAGAAAAGGAAAGCCTATTTGAAAAAATGTCAAAAATTTCCCAAGTTTCAGGAAGGAAAGGAACTTAAAAATCAGAAAGCTCAATTGATTCAGAGGCATCTGGGTGGCTCAGTCAGTTAAGCATGCGACTCTTGATTTCGGCTTAGATCATGTTCTCAGGGTCATGAGATCGAGCCCTGTGTCGGACTCCAAGCTCAGCATGGAGTCTGTTTGAGATTCTCTCCCTCTGCCTCTCCCCCTTCTGTCTCTCTCTCAAATAAATAAATAAATAAATAAATAAATAATATCTTTAAAAAGAAGCTCAATTGATTCTAAATAAGAAAACAATAAAGAGATCCTACAAAGATACATTGTTACCAAACTATCAAAAGTTACAAAGAGACTCACCATATGTAAGAGGGCTCCTATTAGATTGTCAGCAGATTTTCTCAGCAGAAATCTTATAGGACAGAATGCAGCGGGATGATATAATATATATATATACACATATATACTATATATATATATATATATATATAGTAAAGGGAAAACTGAACCAAGAATACTATATTTGGCAAAACTGTCCTCCAAAAATGGAGGAGAAATTAAGACATCCTGGAAGAGCAAAAACTGAAAGAGTTCATCACCACTAGACCTGCCTTAGAAGAGACACTAGTGGGAGTCCTTCACATTGAAATGAAAGGACACTGGAGAGAAACACAAAATCATACAAAAATATAAAGCTCCCTGGTAAACATAAATATATGGACAAAATACAATTCTATAGTTTTGTAATGTTGGTGCATAAATCACTTTTTTTTTAAGATTTTATTTATTTATTTGACACAGAGAGACACAGTGAGAGAGGGAACACAAGCAGAGGGAGTGGGAGAGGGAGAAGCAGGCTTCCCGCTGAGCAGGGAGCCCTATGCGGGGCTCGATCCCAGGACCCTGGGATCATGACCTGAGCTGAAGGCAGACGCTTAACGACTGAGCCACCCAGGAATTCGAAAGACAAAAGCATAAAAATAACTATAGATCTATGTTAATGAAAACGTAGTATAAAAATATATAATGTATGATATAAAACATAAAGTGGAGGGAGGGAAAAGACAGAAAGAAAAAGACTTCTATGCAATTGAAGTAAAATTATCAGGACACGCATAGGCTGAAAGTGAAAGGATGGGAAAAGATATTTCATGGTAACCAAAGAAAGCAAAGGTGGCCATACTTATAGCAGACTGATAGCTTTTAAGTCAAAAACTCACAAGAAACAAGGATATTAAATGATAATGAAAGGGTCAATTCAGCAGGAATATATGACAAGTATAAATATTTATATACTTGTATATTTTTATTATATTTTTATAGTATATATTTTATATATGCATATATTTATATATTTATATTATATATTCATATTTTGTTATTATTATATATAGTTATAGAAATGTAATATTTAGCTCCCAAATATATGAAGCAAACACTGAAGGAATTAAAGGAGAAAATGGACAGGAACACAATAAAAGGGGAAAGTTCTCAAATCAATAACCCAACTTTTCACTTCAAAGATCTAAGCAAAATAAAGCAAAGTAAACCTAAAATTAGCAGAATAAAGTAAATAAAAGATTAGAGGGCGCCTGGGTGGCTCAGTTGGTTAAGCGACTGCCTTCGGCTCAGGTCATGATCCTGGAGTCCCTGGATCGAGTCCCGCATCGGGCTCCCTGCTTGGCAAGGAGTCTGCTTCTCCCTCTGACCCGCCCCCATCTTATGCTCTCTCTATCTCATTCTCTCTCTCAAATAAATAAATAAAATCTTAAAAAAAAAAAGATTAGAGCATAAGTAAACAGGGAATAGAAGAAAATACAAAAAATTAACAAAACTAAGAATTGTTTTTTTAATTAATAAAACATTAGCTACATTAAGAGAGAATATTCAAGTAACTAAAAGCAGAAATGAAAGAGGACACATTACAATGAATGCCCCAGAAATAATAACATGATTCCTATGAAGAATTATAGATCAATAGAATGGATAACCTAGAAGCAATGGATAAACCCATAGGAAACTACAATTTACCAAGACAGAATTACTAAGAAATAATAATTTTTAAAAAATCTAAAGAAACCTATAACAAGTAAAGAGATTGCATCAGCAAGCAGAAACCTGTCAATAAAGATAAACTCACAAAAACTTTAAATGACTCAAGAAGAGATAAATTGTGATATTTTCTTACAATAGAATACTACTCAACATTAAAACTGAGTGAACTATTTCTGTATGCCATAATATGAATGAATTTCAAAATAATTATGTTGATTGAAAGAAGATAAAATATTATATATATTATGATTATATTTATATAAAATTATATTTATATAAAATTAATCTATAGTAACAAAAATAAGAGGAGTGGCTGACTAGGTATGAGGCAGTGGAAAGGGTGTAGATATGAGGGGGCAGCAGAGAAGGATGACCAGATGTCATGAACAAACTTTATAGTGCGCCATACATGTACACTGAATTGCATTGATGGTTTCATGGTTGTCTATATGTGTCAAAGCTCATTTATTTGCACACTTTAAATAGAGTGGTTTTTTAATATCAATTACAACTCAGTTAAATAGGTGCAGGGGAATACAAAAGAGCAGTTATATACATCTTTTTGAGGAATGTTAGTGCAATGGAGAGCAAATAATGGAGCATAGGTATTGGGGGAAATGTGGAAAAAGGAAGATTTTGTTAAGACAGGAGAAATTTACTTTTTTGAGAGAATTATCTAGTAGAGCATGAAAAAAAAATTGAAAACAGGAAAAAGACCAGTGGAAACTTACTGGAATGATATCTTTGATAAAGAGAAAGGGTATGGAAACTTCAAATATAAGTCAGGAAGGCAGAATATATGATTACATCGTTAGAAAGAAAATTGTTAGAAAATCCCTTCTGATTACATCTATTTTCTCAGAGAATTCATAAACAAGATTATTGGGAAAAAATGAGGCTTGGGAGGAGTTACTGGGGATTTTGGAGAAAGAGAATGTGAAAGGGAAGTGTTAAATAGGAGTCAGGGCACTAGTGAAGTACACGATGATTTCAAGTTAATATTTTTTGACTGACTTTATGTTTATCTTTATTTTTAAATGGTACCAATTGTTAGAGTAGTATGTTTTTCTCCAGCCACAGTTTGCTGCACTGATGAATGTTTAGTGTAGGGAAAAATTTGGATTTAATCAACAGTTTGTTCTTTCCAAGGGATGCTACACAGTGAGAGAGGGACAAGGGATTCCAAAGGAAGGGAAGAAGTGGTATCTAAAAGAAAGTAAATGGTTATAGAATGTAAATAATACACTCTGGGGAGCAGGAATACCAAAGGGTTAAACAATGAAAAGTGGATCAGTACAAATGCCATGGAGATCCTGGTGGAGTTTAAGGATTATTGGAGTGAGGTTACAAGGAGTAAGCTAGAAGAATAGGTTATTGAAGGCATGAAGGTGAGATTATGGATGGATTACTATTATTGTATTTAGGACAGATTCTTTTGCATATCTGGATATCTCTTCAATAAGTCCTCAGTTTTTCATTAGCCTCCAATCCTAGTTCCTCCCACAAGTGACCAATGATCTACTTCAAATAATATGCCATTACATAATGATTCTACACAAAACTCTCCTTGTTCTCTATTCTTTCTGTTTAACAGCTTTCATCTAATTGCTTCCAAATTTATACAACCAATACTTTAGAAAATTTGAGCATTTGATCATTTTCAAACTCACTGTCAGAGTTCTACCATTCCCATCTTCTTTGCAAAGATTTATAGCCCTTGTTCAAGACCAAACTCAACATGTTTCAGTTTTAAGAATAATTCCTGTCCACTTCATTGCTCTTATTTTCTCATGACTCTTATACCAAGACTTTGTTAGATCACATTTTCCATATGACATTTTGTAAGTATTAATCAAATCATATAAATGAACATGCTTTTTAAATTCTTAAACTATATTGTTAACTCAAGTGTATCTTTGGTCCCTAGAAGAACTTAATTCTAGTTTAAGCAAATAGACATCAAAAGAGTGCTTCATAAGTGGCAGAAAAACTCTAGAAATAAAATTAATAAAGTATTCTACTAATATCTAACGTTATAAGGTTTTTTACTCTCTTTTTAGCTCAGTCTATTCTTCATTGTGATTTTGATTGTGGTTAATCATAAAATACATTATAAGGACGTCAACTTGTCAACTGGCTAAAGAGCTAAACACAACAATTTCCTTTTTTAGATGGAGTGTGGAGAATTACTCATTAATAAAAGGAATAAGAAGTGAGAAGTGCTACATCCCCACTATTGTTGCTCATTTATTTATTAGGAGTATACAAATCACTTTGCACCTTCATATTTTGTGCTAAGTCCCAACACTGATTACTTAGGGAACTGGTAAATAATAATGTTTTCATGTAAGAGCAAACTGATTTACCATTGTTTGGCATAGAGAAGCTTTGATACATCTTTTTGTTAAGATTATTTGAATGTTTATTTGGACATAACCTGAAAAAAATTAGTAACATACATTTACACATTTTTACAACTTGTTTTTGTGTTGATATGCTTCTTATTTGAGTTTTAGAGTAGTTCATATTCCTAATTACCTGTTTTCATTTTTATTCTTTAGTGCCTTGTACTATGTCCTCTCATCCATATATATTTTTCCCTCTCTTTTTCCTTCAATTTCCTGAACCAACTCTACTCTCCTCTAAGACTCATGCCCTTAAGATATTGTCATTAACCTCAGATATGGGACATTGTCAAAAATGCTTTCTAGAAAGGAAACAACTTTGTCATTTCATTAGAAAATGTGCAAGTGTGTTTTGAAAGTTTTCTTACTTTAATCTTCAAGGTTATTTTATCTTTGGGAGTGTAAATATTCTTTTTCAGGATGAAATTGTACAGATTTCCTCTGCAAGGAATTTCAGCTTTGATTGCTGGTTATGTACTTAGGTTGATAATTCTCTATACTAGAAAAAAATGTTAATCATAAAAAAATTAGGAGGATATAAATCTTCAAACTGGCAATGATTTTTCAGAAAGCTTTAGATATTATACCATTCTCTTTCTTCTTACCATTATTTTCCCCTCTTATTGTGACCGTATCATTTCTGCTTACTGGTAAGAACTATCATGTTACTATCGTGTCCTCACAAATTGAGCTGTTGAAAAGATGGCTTTATTTGCCATTCATAGCAAGCCAAATGTATCCCAATTAAAATATAGCTGCACATGTTCTGTCTGTGTTCTAAATTTTGGGAATTATTTGATATATTTCATCAATGATGACAAGAAAATTAAAATGCTTAAATCTTGTGTAAATGAATCTGTAGGATGAGATATTTAAAAATAAAACTTCAATGAATTGGCACAAATTAAGAAGCTTGAAATAGCAATATAAATATAGCATGTGCTATATTGAGAAATATATATAGTGTTAGGTAAAATATCTTCTCTTCAAAAAGTCTGTGTTGTTAAAATATACCAGGGAAGCCTTTCAGTTAGTAGAGTCCACATATTTATTTAATTTAAATGGAAGAAGCTCCACTTTAAGCATTCTAGATCAAAGTATGTGTCTTGGATTAAACAAAATACTAGCTCATGGAAGGAAAATAACATTTATTCAATAATTATGCCAGATTTTCAATACTCACAGCAATCCAAGAATATTAGACATTCTCTAGCTAAGATTAAATTTGAGTTTGACTAACCAACATCATCATGCTTACTCCAGTGTTCTAGCTTTCTATAAAGTACTGATCCAGCAACCTGCATCAAAATCCTCTGGGAATTCAGGTTAAAATATGTATCCCTCAACCTTACCACAACAGTCTGAATCACAATCTCTGGAGGTAGGGAATGTTTTAATAAGCCCTGGGGGTGACTCTGTATACCCAATGTCTAAATATCACTGCACCATAGCATGGTTCTGCAATATTACCTGATTTTGTGTCCAATAAATAAAAGTTCTCAACTCTTGATTGGTACAAAGATCTTAGAAAATTAAATCCTACACATTATCTATTTTTAGGCCAGTACTTGGGTCCTGCCAAAATCAATGGAATAATTGGAAAACTGAACTGAGAAAGACTTTCCCTAGAGAAGCTAAGAGAGTGCAGCATAAATAAAATATCAGCCTGTTCAAGGTAGACTGTTCTAGTTTACTGATACACAGGACTCTCTTGTCAAGCATCACATTCTGTTACTAAAGTAGTTTCAATGGAGTCCACCATAGTCACTGTTGATATCTAATGGAAAGAAAACATGCTATGCAAGGTCCACCAGTTCATCTCGTTCCCAGAAGTTCATTTTATTTTTTTAAATTTTATTTTATTTTATTATGTTATGTTAGTCACCATACAGTACATCATTAGTTTTTGATGTAGCGTTCCATGATTCATTGTTCATTTTAATGACAATGTTCAGTCAGTCTGGTGTGAATCCAGCTAAAGTCCAGTGCCATAAACACATTATAAGAGCATACACAAAAGCACAATAAAAAAAAAATGTTGATTTGGGGGAAACAAGAGAAATGGAGAGATGCTATGGCTCTGCCCTCCTTGAACCTACGTATGTTTTTTATCCAGGTGGTAAAAATATAAACAAAATCAAGAAGAACAAGGTTTTGTGATAAAAGAATATCAGATATAATCTCTTTTAGCTTTGTACACAGAGACAGCAAAACATTCAGAGAAAAATTTGTCAAAAATGAAGCATAATGCAAGGTCATAGGATTTAAAGATACAATAAAAATGCATCTTTATTATACAATTTCTACAAAATATTCAAAACCACTAAAATAATAAATATTTTCCCAAATGTAGAAGCTTTTTCACAGGACAATCATTGATGCCTATAATTATTCAGTAAGTCCAGAAACACTGTCAAGTGAAAAAATATTTAAAAAGAAGCTATATACCAGAAAATGCAAGATTTTTAAAATTTAGGTTTCTAATATATTTATAGAATTTTATTCTACTGTAGTTTATTCTACCATCATATTAACTAGGTGATTCAAAGATCATCATCATTTTTTTCAATGCTTAAAAATTTCTGTCCCCATCATCTTTTAAGTGATAAAAATAAATACTTTGATCTAAGATTAAATTACACAGCCAGAATACCGGTGTTTTATATGTGCACCAAAAAATTTTGAGAAAATAAAAATATAAATAAGATCACATTTTTTTTCATTCGTAAGCTAAGTCATCATCACACATATATAATACTTAACAAAATTCTGGCTTCTAATCACAGTTATGGTTGTTTCCTGGGTGCAATAGAATCCAAGAAAGAAGATCTATTTACTTGGGTTCCATCCCACTATGTATCACCTAGATACAGGGTCCTGTGGCAGAAAAAGATCAGTAAATGTTAGGGAATAAAAAAAAAAAAAGAGTGAGATCAGATAATGAGCTAAATAATATTTCATCATGATTCCAAAAAGAATCAAAATATTTTTTCATCAATTTATAAAGTGAATTGGCAGAGAGCAGAAAAAAATCCCGGAGCTTGAACTTCCTTCTCTTATAATTACCTTCTACTTATAAGAAAATACAAAGAATGAAAAAAGTACTGGAGAAAAGAAAAGTAGGGTGGTACCTGCCCATGCCTTGGGAGTAGTTTTAAAACAAAATGCTGGGCACCTGGGTGGCTCAGTTGTTAAGCGTTTGCCTTCGGCTCAGGCCATGGCCCTGGGTTCCTGGGATTGAGTCCCACATGAGGCTCCCTACTCAGCAGGAAGCCTGCTTCTCCCTCTTGCACTCCCACTCCCCCTGCTTGTGTTCCCTCTCTCGCTGTGTCTCTCTCTGTCAAATAAATAAAATCTTAAAAATAAATAAATAAATAAATGCTCTCCATCCTCTCTTTCCTTTTTTTTTTTTTTTTTTTTTTAAATTTTATTTATTTATTTGAGAGAGAGAATGAGAGACAGCACAAGAGGGAAGAGGGACAGAGGGAGAAGCAGACCCCCCGCTGAGCAGGGAGCCCGATGCGGGACTCGATCCAGGGACTCCAGGATCATGACCTGAGCCGAAGGCAGTCGCTTAACCAACTGAGCCACCCAGGCGCCCCCTCTCTTTCCTTTTTAAAAGGGAAGATAGAAGAAACAAATATCTCTATCCCAGTCTTGTTTGGATCCAGTTAAACATGTGACTATTTTCTCAGTTATTGACTGTGGTTATTGAATTTTGAATCTAAAATTAAAATATTCAGAATTAGGTTAGTAGAATTCCTAAACTATATTTATAACTACCTTAATTCAATAAGGCTGCTATAACAAAATACCATCAATCGGATGGCTCAAGTAACAGACATTTACTTCTCACATGTGATCAAAGTGTCAGCCAATTCCCTTCCCGGTGAGAACCCTTTTCCTGGTTTGTGGGTGGTCACCACCTTCCTCCTATGTCCTCACATGGTTGAAGAGAGAAAAGTCTTTCTCCTTTTTTTATAAAGCCACTAATTCCATCATGAAGGCTCTGCCGCCATTACCTCATCTAATTTTAATTACTTAACAAGAGACCACTTCCATATACAGTCACATTGGAGGTTAGGGCTTCAACATAACTTCGTGTATCCTAACTATAGATCCTAACCCCTATATTTGCTATAAATGGAGTCATTACTACTATTATGATTTGCTTGTATCTATTCTGCTATAACCCAACCTCAGTACAGTTTATGCTGCAAAATTACACTTCACATCCACTAAACAGTATCTTTGTGGCCAAGTTTCTATTTATTCAGTATTTATGGTAAGACCTGTCGTTAGATACCAACTCAGTTGTTGTCTTTAAATTTTATCCAGAATATCTACATCTTTCATTCCCTCTGCCCCCAATATTATAATTCAACAAACTGTTCTATGCAGCAGAGTATAGTTCATGGATGATTTTCCTTCCTGCATACTGCTCATCTACCTGAACTTTCTCCTCTTGCCTCAGACTCAGACATTCTCTAGTAAGACTACTCTGCTTCAGGGCACTGTCATGTATCTAGATCTAATAATCTCTGGTCTTGGTTTTCTTTGCTATGAAGTTTGTTCTGAACTTTAGCTAAATATTATTTGCTTAACATTCTTGATATGAAAACCCCTATATTATTAATAGACTGCAACTTATAATAATCGTTGCTATTATAAGCCACAACTCATAATGGTAAATACTGATTTTCACTTTGTGGCAGCATCATGATTCCAGAGGCACAATTATATGGAGACAAAAAGTATTGGTTGAACTTAATCACTCAGAGTAACATAGGTAGGTTAAAATCTTCATATAAAGCCAAAAAATGATCCTTATAATCATTAACTAATCTCTGCAAAAACTACTGCAACTTCTAATCCTTCGACACCATCTTTTCATGGATATCATCTCCATTAGAGCACACACACAAGAGTTTAGTTTTTTTTTTCCTCCTTTCATTCTTCTTAGATTTGATATTAACACTGCCCTATGGTATGTTTGAGAGTTGCTAAGAGAGAAGATCCTAAAATTCCCATTACTAGGAAATAAAAAAAACTAGTATCTATGTGAGGAAATGGATATTAACTTATTGTTAACCTATTTTGCAATATATGTATGTCAATGTATCAATAGATGTATGTCAAGTCATTATGTGATACACAAACTTATACGGGACTGCAGGTCAATTATATCAATATCAACAAAACCCTTAGACATGGTAATACCTCACAAAACATTATGGAGCCTTTACTAATATAATCTTTCTAAATAGTCACGTATGGGCAGACTTTGGAACAATTCTTTAGTGAAGTTATTTTTCTTAGCAACTGTATCTTATTTAGGCCTTTTTATCAGTTCTTCCAGAGAAGACCTGAGTGCGATATCTAATATAATCCTAGTAAATCGTCATTTATCCAGAGTCTATTTTGACTTTCAACATTTATTGGCAGCACCCTTGATACGGATTTATCACTAGTCAAATGAATCTAAACAAACTAAAAAACATTAACTGTATACCCAAAAGAGATCTTCAGAATCAGCTACTGTAGGCCACAAAAGCTGTGGCAAGATTACTTCAGGTCAGTTACCTAACTGTACTTCAGTAGTTTGTGAAATGATAATAATATTAACCAGAGTTACTATATGAATGAAACATAATAATGAAAATCTATAAACTGAGTTTTGAGAATTTTATACATTTCGTGATCCCTTCAGGGCCGTATCTTTCATGATCAGCTTCAGCGTTGTGAACATGACTTTTTCCCAGGTACTAATGTTTACTGAAATATTCTGAATTGACCAAAAATTAATTTATGCCGATATCAGTTGTTTGTTTTCAACTGCCGAGTCTTTGATTTAACTGATCCCTTCCTTATCAGCCAAATCCCTAATTGTAGTCTGGTTTGATGCCTCAAGTTATAGTTCACATTAGTTTACATTTAGTTCCCAACTCATGCCACTTAGTTGTCTCCTTATTTTTTGCAAGTTCTCCAGTTTCTCTACTCATCCTATTATCAGATAACATTATCTGATTTTTATAAATTCTCAACCTCATATTCTCATATCATTTTTCACGTCAAAGTAATTTTTATGTTCTACACTTAACAAGTACCAATTTTTTTTTTTCAAGTACCGTATTGTTAGGACTCTTGCTTGAAAGATATGTAAAGGAATTCTGAGGTAGATAGGACAGGAATTTATTAAAAAGGATATGTATAAACTTCCATACTTCCAGCTTCTATTCAGGATGCAGTGAGTTGAAAAGGGTTTCAATCTCAAACTGAAACAAATAAACCAACAAAAATTCAGCCAAACCAAAAAATGCACTTACTTTTTTGAACTCACTAGTTCATTACGATCATAGGCTGACCCACTGATATGTAACGTAAGCAGAGTTGGGGAGGTAAAAGCCCTGGTTCACCTGGGCTGTTAGTAAGAAGTATTTAGAAAAATTCAGCTAGGGTAAATAGTAACTTGGTAAAACCAGTTGAATGCACAATGGTGAAAGAAAGTGTAGCCTCTGAGGGAGAGTCCCCAATGTCTTCTAGGCTTTTACTTCATGAATCTTAATGGGGCATACAGAAAATATTGGGGAACTGCTAAGAAAATGTCCTTTCTGTCATGGATCTGAGGAAGAGGAACATTAGCTCTTTGTAGGAGATGCATGAAGCAGTGCAATATTATTTAAAGTTATGTTCAGACCATAAATGGATTAAACTAGAAATCGATAACAAAAAGGTATCTGAAGTGCTCCAAATATTGGAAAATTAAACACAATTTTTAAAAAATTGTGGATCAAAAAGTAAGCTTCAAGGAAAGTTAATAAATATATTGAGCAGAATAAAACTTAAATTCAACATATAAACATTTGTGCGATGCAGTTAACGTAGTGGTTAGACGGAAATGAAAACTATAAATTACAAGCACTAGATTCAAATTGGTATATTTGTTTCTCACAGAAGTAAGGCTTAGCAATTTTAAAACTGCTTTACATGATTTAAATTAACTAAACAAGGAAACTAATAGATTGAGGTGACTCTAAGGCCAGGGCAGAATATGTAAGCAAACCAAAAGCTAAGCCTGTCAGTGACTCAAGGGTACTAAATTGAAACCTCAGGAAAACCGTAAACAGCCAAACACAGCTTAAAGTTACAGCTGATCAATAATTTTCTTACTTCACTTCCACCTTTTCTCTATAAAATCTCTCTGAGCTCCTGTCCATGGAGCTCCTAGCCACTTCCACTTTGGCACTGGAATCGATTTTTTGCTCAAATAAACTCTTCAAATTTTTAACATGCCTCAGTTTACCTTTATATATATATATATATATATATATATATATATATAGTGGATAAGTAAATATAGACCGTGGAAACCAAATTTCTTTTTTTTTTTTTAAGATTTTATTTATTTATCCATGAGAGACAGAGAGAGAGAGAAGCAGAGGGAGAAGCAGGCTCCCAAGGAGCAGGGAGCCCGATGCGGAACTCGATCCCAGGACCCCGGGATCATGACCTGAGCCGAAGGCAGACGCCCAACTATCTGAGCCACCCAGGCGCCCAGAAACCAAATTTCTAACCCTCAGAAAATGAAGTTACAAATGAGCTATGAGGAATGCTGAGATGAAGCCTGTGCCACTGAATGAGAAACAGAACACAGTTTCCTAAAGAAATCGATGATGGATTGTTTTTGCATGTGAAATGCAGTATATATGTTATGAAAGGATTCTTTAAATAGAATAGACTTGCTGGGCGCCTGGGCGGCTCAGTCGGTTAAGCGACTGCCTTCGGCTCAGGTCATGATCCTGGAGTCCCGGGATCGAGTCCCTCATCGGGCTCCCTGCTCGGCGGGGAGTCTGCTTCTCCCTCTGACCCTCCCCCCTCTCATGTACTCGCTCTCTCTCATTCTCTCTCAAATAAATAAATAAAATCTTTTAAAAAAAAAGAATAGACTTGCTACCAGAAAACTTAATAATAGTATGGAAAACTATAAATTACATTCACTAATTCTAAAGAGGCCAAGAAATCCAAGATTATATTTATAGGCTTCCTTGTTGTGTAGCTTTCCATTGTTTTTGGCCAATGGAGGTGCCTAGCAGGAAACTGGAGGGAGTGATGAGTCCATTCAGAGTATGGATTCACCTGAGTTCTCTCTGTAAATTCCCATTATCTAGCTGTGGGTGTCCTATGACCAGATGATACTGCTTCTTTGAAGGAAGCTATCTTTTTATTTGTCTCCTTATCAGGGCTCTGGGTAGCTTTCTCTTTCGCTTGGTTTTGGGCCCTAGGGAATATTAATAGTTTCTCAGTTACTATCTCAGAGTTAGTTGCCACAGAACTAGGAGATAACTATTAAGAGATTTCAGGAAAACAAACAAAACTCTGAAGTTAGAATAATGTTTAAATTAGGCACTAGAAAATTTCTTGGCTTCTGTGATATTAAGGACCTTAACTTATCAATAAAATCTCCTAATGTTAAATGTATGTGTTTGTAGCAAGTACCTAAGGCTAGTAAATGAATGGGAGCTATTAATATACAGAAAGAATTAACAATATTTTTCAGACAGAGGACAAACGTTCATTAGTTAAAATATGGTCTATGGAAAGATGCCAGAGGGCATTAAAAGAATAAAGAATGAGAATGAAATAATTTTGTAAAGAGTGGTATAATATTAACAGATATTTTTTATGTTAAAATCAGACTCATCCAAGCTCTTTTTATAATTTCCCCTTCTGGGTATTTTATAAAATGTCAGATTGGAATACATCCTGGTTTTCCTTGTCATAGCCCTTTCTCAGAGATCCTCTTCAACCCAAAGTTCCCGAAGAATGGGCAGTAACCACATGACTCTGTCCCTAACCTTTTAGCCACAGTGGTTAGAATGCTCATTCCCTTGATGGGAGGGAATAGGCAACATAATTTTTTTTCCATTGAACCTTTTTTTTTTTAATATTTTATTTATTTATTTGTCAGAGAGAGAGAGAGCACAAGCACGGGGAGCGGCAGAGGGGAGGGAGAAGGAGACTCCCCACTGAGCAAGCCTGACACAGGACTTGATCCCAGGACCCAGGATCATGACCTGAGCTGAAGGAAGACACTTAACCAGTTGAGCCACCCAGGTGTCCCTCTCCATTGAACTTTTAATTAGGACTCAAATAGGCTGTGTCATTTGTCAACATGACAGAAAGAAACAGATATGTAGAGTAACTTATGGAGCACCAGAGTGGAAAACTCCCTGCACGCAGAGTGTTGTTTGCTTTAGAGCTTTCCTGGTTCTTGCCATTCCTCAGACTTGACTATTAAGTTGCTCTGAGTTCCTTGAGAACTTTTGCAACAACCCTTCCCCCAAATTCTCTGTTCGTTGGAATTAATTTAAGCAGTCTTCTGTTTCTAACTATATTAAATATATATACACATAGAATTTAAAATTGACTTTATTTATATTTAGAATTGCATTGGGGCACCTGGGTGGCTCAGTCAGTTAAGCTTGATTTCAGCTCAGATCTTGATCTCAGGGTCGTGAGTTCAAGCCCCACACGGAGCTCCACACTGGGCATGGAGTGTACTTAAAAAAAAATAAGAAAATATTTAGAATTACATCTAAATTGTAACTTTAAAATATTGCATAATATTTCATAAACTGGTATCTCATATTTAATTTGTACCATGGATACACAGTCTGATACCCACTTGTGTTATTTTAGATATTGTATTTTTAATAGAGTCTGTTAATCTTTTCAATCATTTTCTCCACGTAGCTCTTAAGAGTAGGATCCCTGAATTGAAGGACTATAGCTTACTTTTACTTTGTTTATATTATCATTCTGATTTCCATTTTTACACAAATTAAACACACCATTTTTCTATTCAGGCTTATGTTATAATAATATAAAGAAATATAAATGATCTTTTAAAAGTCAATTATTAAGTTTGGAAAAGGGGTGTTTAAATTTTGGCAAAACATTCCAGATTGATGTTATAATATTAAGAATATAAAATCTTTTTTATCCTCAAGTACTTACAGTAAAAAGTGACCTTATTTGGGCGCCTGGGTGGCTCAGTTGGTTAAGCGACTGCCTTCCGCTCAGGTCATGATCCTGGAGTCCCGGGATCGAGTCCCATATCGGGCTCCTTGCTCAGCAGGGGGTCTCCTTCTCCCTCTGACCCTCCCCCCCTCTCATGTGCTCTCTCTCTCTCAAATAAATAAATAAAATCTTTAAAAAAAAGTGACCTTATTTGATAGCTGTGCATACTAATAACCTAGAAATGCTTGGGATGTGAAATACATGTCTTTTTCATTTCTTTATATTGTATCTATATCATTGGAAACTTAAAATTTTGTTTTTAATCTGGAAGGTTAACCGACTTGAAGCATTATGTGACATTTTTCCCCACGTAATTAGAAGTTTAGGAGATACTTAAACTTGTCAGTGTCCCCCATCTTAAAGATCTGTATTTTAAAAGATCTTATATTCCTCTCTATTTATTAAAACATATTCTATCAGTTGAGAGAACAATAAATGTCTGTTCTAGTTAGGCATAATAAGACTGGATGAAGATATAACGTTATTTGAATCAAATTTGTATCCTCTCAATTATTTTTATTTTGTAGAATGGTTCAAGAAGGGCTGGATTTCTGCCAAGAGTTGATATTCATTAGAATTTTAAGACATGTTTGATATGTATTCCTGGCAACTAAGAATATAGCCATGTTTGATCCAAAATGGTTTTAAAATAAAAGTAATTTGTGGGGTACCTGGGTGGCTCAGATGGTTAACGTCTGCCTTCGGCTCAGGTCATGATCCTGGGGTGCTGGGATAGAGCCCCGCATCGGGCTCCCTGCTCGGTGGAGAGCCTGCTTCTCCCTCCACCTCTGCTGCTCCCCCTGCTTGTGCTCTCTCTCTCTCTCAAATGAATAGATCTTAAAAAAATAAATAAATAAAATTTATTTGTTTAGTAATGATAAATATGACTTCTACTTTTAACTTCTGAACATCACTAAAGTCATCAAACATTCTCATATTGATTTTTGATATACACTAGAAGCTAGTCTAAGTAAGTCACAAAATAACTCAGACTACATATTCCATTTAGAGTTGAGGATGTTAAGGTCCTCTTATCTACCTAAAAGGAGAGACAGCAGGGATTCAGAGACTTATGTTCAGTTTCTGAGAATCTGACTCTTTACGCTGTGTAATAAAATGGAAATACCGTGCTCATATCAGTCAAGTTATGAATGTAAAGATAATGACATGACAGTGTTAATGAAATTTGGGTCTCCTCCAACAGAGCTGTTGATTCATGATTGTTTGTGAAGTCATCAACAGGTATGCTGAATTGGAAAATGCATTATTGTTTTTACATACCAAGAAAAATAGGACCTAGGGAAAACGTCTTTAAAAAAATCATGATTGTAAAAATAACGTATATTAAAACCACACTCTTTATAGCATCTTTTAGTGGAATTTTCCCTACTCAGATTTTTGTCTACTATAAAAGCTTTATTGATGTTCCATATGAGATTATAACTCACATCAATGAAGCAGTATTTGGAAGGAAAGCAACTCTAAGTTGAACCAAAAGGGATCAGGGTCTCTGTTCAATTTCTGTACTCTAATTAGTTAATGAATTTCATTTGAATTGTTAGAAGCTTTATAAGTACAGTATTTGAAGAGATCAGAGGCTAAATTCTCCCATTACACACTCATCTGTAACTATCTCTAATTTCAGTGGAAGTTTCCATATAAATAACTTGGAGTAGAATTTAGATCTAGCAAATCGGATCTAGGAAAATTCAGTAAATTGTTTCTTTGGGTGTGTGTGTGTGTGTATGTGTGTGGTGTGTGTTTAGTAAATGTTATGTTTTTTCTAACTAATTACTTTTGTAATGAATTTATCTAACAGTGTTTTATTACAAAATGTCTGTTTCCTGATGTCAGTGGATTATTACAAAACAGAGATAACCTTACGTCTTTGATCTTGATTAATTATCAAATATTTGGAAATAATATCTTTTTACCTAAAGTTAGTGGAAGAGTGAAAAAAACTATGTTAAATGTATTTAATGGCTTCAAATTGTGGAAATAAAGTCTTTCTTGGGATACACTTACTAAAGCAATTTACACACATTGGGTCTAATTCAGGACAGGGCAAGTATCTTTCCATATAAAGTGTTTAGCTATATATGGAATTAAAATTGACTAGTTCAGAGATGTGGATTACTTCAGTGATCTAAGTGATAATTAGAGATTGATTGAGATTTGTTGAAAACCATAACTAAGGGTATGACATCAGAGAACTTCTGTTGCATTTTGCTTCTTTTATAATGATAATTAGCATTTTTTCTCCATAGAGTAATTTTTTTTAACCTGGAACTGTGTCATGTATTATTCTTGATCATTCCATTCTCCATATTTTTCAAGCTGTTAGTTTTACTTGAGGTAAATTGAGGGTATACAAAGAAATAAAGAAAAAGAGAAGCACATGTGGTAAAGACCAGCATGGTTACCTACTTTTAACACACCACACTTTGGGTAGTATTAATTAATTATCATTTATTGGGCGCCTGGGTGGCTCAGTTGGTTGAACGACTGCTTTCGGCTCAGGTCATGATCCTGGAGTCCCTGGATCGAGTCCCGCATCGGGCTCCCTGCTCGGCAGGGAGTCTGCTTCTCCCTCAGACCCTCCCCCCTCTCATGTGCTCTCTCTCATTCTCTCTCTCTCAAATAAATAAATAAAATCTTTAAAAAAAATTATCATTTATTTTTATGTTTCCATTAAGGAAGTAAAATATTGTTGTTATCATTACTTTGCTTTAAAAACAGAAATATTAAGTTAGAGTTACTTCAATTGCATACAAAAAATGGGGATTACTGTCTCTCTTCTAAAGATATAGACAAATTTCCTTTATAACAGTTAAAATAAAAATAATTACAGGGGCGCCTGTGTGGCTCAGTCGGTTAAGCATCTGCCTTTGGCTCAGGTCATGATCTCAGGGTCCTGGGATTGAGCCCCATGTCTAGCTCCCTGCTCAGCGGGGAGTCTGCTTCTCCCTCTGCACCCCTCCCCACTCATGCTCTTTCTCTGTGTCTTGCTCTCTCAAGTAAATAAATAAAATTAAAAAAATAATAATAATAATAGGGGCGCTTGGGTGGCTCAGTTGTTAAGCGTCTGCCTTCGGCTCAGGTCATGATCCTAGGATCCTGGGGTCGAGCCCCGCATCGGGCTCCCTGCTCTGCAGGAAGCCTGCTTCTCCCTCTCCCACTCCCCCTGCTTATGTTCCCTCTCTCTCTGTGTCTCTCTCTGTCAAATAAATAAAATCTTTAAAAAATAAAAAATAATAATAATTACATGTTTCATGCTTTCAGTATTTCATAGAAATTTGAATATTATTCAGTGACATTTTTAAGCATTTACTTTTTATTATGAAATATAATGCACAATAACAAATGTACCACAACAATTATGTACAGCTTAACAAATATTTATACAGTGAGCATCCATATAAACATAGCTCAGGAAAAGAAATGGAATTTTGGTTCCTTGTGTCAAAGAGATGTTCCTTGTTCACAATCTTCTCTTATTCTCATTATGCTTACTTTTGTTCTGCTTTCATTATAAATATTTCATTGCATTACTTAGTTTTCCACCTATATAAAAATCCACAAAGTGTATTTTTTCTATTTAAAAAAATATAAACATAGTGATAAATCTGAATGTATGCTTTTGCCTTTTGCTTCCATAGTTTAACATTATGTTTCAGAAAATCACGTTGTTGCAGGAAATTTGAGACCCGTAACTGTAACTTGTTTATTTTATTCTAATGTAATTGTCAGTGCTCTACTGTACAGCTCTTTATTTATTGTTTCCAGGTCTTGGATAGTATCAACATTGTTATTATAAAAATTCTTATACAAGTACATTGTATATATATGCACACATTTCTCAAATATACATGCGTGCACACATATATATAGACATATATGTGCGTGTGTTTGTAGAGAGAGAGAAAGATGGAGAGAAAGACAGAGACAGACAAAGGGAGAGAGAGATAAGCTGGTATGTGGAGCATGTGATAAATTGCCACCGCACAGCACTTTGATAGTATGCCTGTGATCCATGTATGACCTGACTTTAAAAATAGGGAAATATCAGAAGAACACAAATTAAGGGACATTCTACAACATAATTGATCTATAGTTTACAAGAAGATAATTTGGTTTTTGCATGTTAAGTTTTATAAGTTCTTATATATTTTGGATACTGAATCATTTATCCAATATGTCATTTGCTAATATCTTCCCCCATTCTTATGGGCTGCCTTTTAGTTTTGTTGATTATTTTCTTTGCTGTGCAGAAACTTTTTATTTTGATGAGTCCCAATAGTTCATTTTTGCTTTTGTTTCCCTTGCCTTAAGAGATGTATCTAGAAAAAAAGTTGCTACAGCTGATGTCAAAGATTTTACTGCCTGTGTTCTCTAGGATTTTTATGGTTTCGGGTCTCATATTTAGGTCTTTAATTCATTTTGAGTTTATTTTTGCTTATAGTGTAAGAAAGTGGCCCAGAGTTTCTTTCTTTTGCTTGTTTCTGTCCAGTTACTCCAACACCATTTGTTGAAGAAACTGTCCTTTTCTTATTGGATATTCTTTCCTGCTTTGTCAAAGATTAATTGACCATATAGTTATGGGTTTATTTCTGGATTTTCTGTTCCATTGATCTATGTGTTTATTTTTGTGTGAGTACCATACTATTTTGATCACTACAAATTTGTAATAAAACTTGGAAGTCTGGAGTTGTGATGCCTCCAGCTTTGCTTTTTTTTTTTTTTTTAAACATTGCTTTGGCTCGACAATTTTATAATTGTTTGTTCTAGTTTTGTGAAAAGTGTTGTTGGTATTTTGATAGGAATTTCATTAATGCATAGATTGCTTTGGGTAGTATAGACATTTTAACAATATTTGTTCTTCTAATCCATGAGCATGGAATGTCTTTTCATTTCTTTCTGTCATCTTTAATTCTTTCACCAGTATTTGCTAGTTTTCAGAGTGCAGGTCTTTCACCTCTTAGGTTAGGTTTATTCCTAGGTATCGTATATTTTTGGTGTAATTGTAAATGGGATTATTTTCTTAATTTCTCTTTCTGTTGTTTCATCATTGGTGTGTAGAAATACAACAGACTTCTGTATGTTGATTTTGCATGTGTGACTACTGAATTTGTGTATCAGTTCTAGCAAATTTTTGGTAGAGTCCTTTGGGTTTTCTAAATAGAGTATCATGTCTTCTGCAAATAGTGAAAGTTTGACTTCTTCCTTACCAATTTAGATGCCTTTTATTTCTTTTTGTTTTCTCATTGCTGTGGGTAAAAATTCTAGTACTATGTTGAATAAAAGTGGTGCAAGTGGACACTCTTCTCTTGATTCCTGACCTTAGGGGAAAAGCTCTCAGTTTTTTCCCATTGAAGATGATGTTAGCTATGGGTTTTTCATATATGGCCTTTATTATGTTGAGGTATGCTCCCTCTAAACCTACTTTGTTGAGGGTTTTTATCATGAATGAATGTACTTGTCAAATGCTTTTTCTGTGTCTACTGAAATGATTATATGGTTCTTACCTTTTCTCTTCTTCATGTGATGTATCATGTTGATTGACCTGTGAATATTGAATCACCCTTGCAACCCAGGAATAAATCCCAGTTGACTGTGGTGAATAATTTTTTTACTGTATTGTTGAATTTGGTTTGCTAGTATCCATGCTCATCAGGGATATTGACCTGTAGTTCTGTTTTTTAGTGGTATCGTTATCTGGTTTTGGTATCAGGGTAATACTGGCCTCATAGAATGAATTTGGAAGTTTTACTTCTTTTTCTATTTTTTTGGAATATTTGAGAAGAATACGTATTAACTATTATTTAAATATTTGGTAGAATTGGCCTGGGAAGCCATTTAGCCCTGGACTTTTGTTTGTTGGGAAGTTTTTAATTGCTGATTTAATTTCTTCGCTGGTTATTGGTCTGTTCAAAGTTTCTATTTCTTCCTGTTTCAGTTTTGGTAGTTTATATGTTTCTAGGAATTTATCCATTTCTTCCAGGTTGTCCAATTTTTTTGGCCTATAGTTTTTCATAATATTCTCTTATAATTGTTTATATTTCTGTGGTGCTGGTTGTGATTTCTCCTCTCTCATTTATGATTTTATTTATTTCAGTACTTTCTCTTATTTTCTTGATAGAGGCTTATCAATTCTATTGATTTTTTCAAAGAACCAGCTCCTGGTTTCATTGATCTATTATTATTTTTTTTTAGTTTCTATATCATTTATTTCTTCTTTTTCCTTTTTTAAAAGATTTTATTTATTTATTTGACAGAGAGAGAGAGAGAGAGCACAAGCAGGGGGAGTGACAGGCAGAGAGAGAAGCAGGCTCCCTGCAGAGCAGAGACCCTGACAAAGGGCTTTATCCCAGGACCCCAGGATCATGACCTGAACAGAAGGCAGATACTTAACTGACTGAGCAACCCAGGCATCTTTCTATATCATTTATTTCTGCTCTAAACTAATTTATTATTTCCTTCCTTCTGCTGTTTGAGGTTTTGTTTGTTGTTCTTTTTCTACCTCCTTTAAGTGAAGGTTAGGTTGTTTACTTGAAATTTTTCTTGCTTCTTGAGATAGATCTGTATTGCTATAAAGAAAAAAATATCTTTAATTTGATAAAGAACATTGTACATATCTTAGAAAGTGATTAAGACAAGCAGATTAAGTAAAATACATTTATATCCAAATAAATAAAATAGTTATTATTTTCATGGAATATAATTTTGTATGAAAAATATACAAATCATCTAGAGAATATAAATAATATTAAGAAGTGAATTTTAAAAGATTGTTGAATCAAGATTAATATAGAAATATATTTCTAGGGCGCCTGGGTGGCTCAGATGGTTAAGCGTCTGCCTTTGGCTCAGGTCATGATCTCAGGGTCCTGGGATCGAGTCCCGCATCGGGTTCCCTGCTGAGTGCAGAGCCTGCTTCTCCCTCTCCCTCTGCCACTCCCTCTGCTTGTGCTCTTCTGTCTCTCTGTCAAATAAATAAATAAAATCTTTAAAAAAAATAAGAAATATATTTCTATATAGTAGCAACAAATTGAAATAGAAGTTAAAAACATGATGTATATTAATACTATGTTATATAAAATACTTATAAATATATTTAACAAGAGCTATGACAGATTTCTGTACGCAACACTAAAAAAGTATTCTTGAGACAGTTTATAGAGGATCTAAATAAATGAAGAATACAACATGTTCATATGTTGGATGACTTGATATTTGTAAAACAGTGTTGTCTTCTCATATTATCTGGATTTATTGCAAATCCAATTGAGTATAGGAAAGATTTTTTAATGTGAAAATTGACAAGCTGACTCTAAAATTTTTTTGAAATACAAAGGACCAAGCGGCAAAGGAATCCTGAAGAGCGTAGCTGGAGTATGTACACTGCCAGATATACCAATAGCCCTTATAAAACTACAATAATTAAGACACTGTAGTATCAGCTGAAAGACATAGAAGTAGGTTAATAGAGCAGAATGGAAAATCATAAGCAGATTCATTCAAATGCAGTCATCTGATATATGACAAGGTTCACCATGATATGCAGTAGAGAAATGTGAGTCTATTTAATAAATGAATTGGTTAAGTGAAAGCAATATCAGAACAACAGTGAGTTTGCAGTGAATTCTAGATGTACATATAGAAGATAAACAGGATATGTTATGTTAGTAGAAAATATAGGAAGTCAATTCACATTAACTGCACAATTAGACACTAATCCATACCCAACTGAATGGTTAAAATGAAGAAGAAAATGCCGGGTTTGAGAGAGGAGCAGAGCAACTGGATTCATAAGCTGTGGGATAATTACTTTGTAAAGCTATTTGACAGTATTTACCACAATAATGAGAATGAACATCATGAATGAATCTGTCAAAAATGACATTGAGCAGAAGTCAGGCACAAAAAGGTATGTTCTATATGAATCTCTTTATATTAATTATGGAACAAGTAAAACTTACCTGTGGTCTTGAGAGTCAGGATGAAGTTTTCCAGTGAGTGGGCAGGTTAAGAATAGGAAATATGTGTGAGGATGGTGGGTTCTTCTGAGATGGCAATAGAGTTCTGTTTGCTGTTTACATTGGCATATACACTTTGCATAAATTTATTGTAGTCTTGTGATTTGTGAATGTATCTGTATGTTATACTTTTATAAAGAGTTTGCTTAAAATTTTCATTTTTATTCCTAATAATGGTCATATTATTATTTTGTTTTGCTTCTCTTATATATTTGTTATATTGTAGGCATTAAGCTCATATTTTTATAATATTTTAGAATTATGATTATAAACATGAGTACACAGGACATCATTTTGAACCAAAACAAGATTGGTAAACTTTTTACTACAAAAATTTAATCAGTAAATGGTAAACTAATAAAGTATTAGAATTATATGTGATTATGTATATCTGCATTTCTCTATATGTATATCTACATCTCTATCCCTATGTTTTAATTTACCAACCAACTTCTATCATCTACCTATCATCTATTTATATTTTTAATTGTTATATATCTTTTAATAAATGTGAAAAAATCATTAAGCCATTTTATGAATTTAGGGGATGTGTCAATAGAAACTGGATTTCAGAAGCTCATTTATAAACATCTGAATTACATCCATAAATAAAGTAGTTTCAATATTGGGTAGAAAGTACACTGGGTACAGAGCAGATGCTCAATAAGTATTTGTTAAATATTGAGAGAAGGAAAGATAACAAACTTTCATCTCCATATAACTATTATGTATTCAAAAAGCAGTGTTTTAAAAAGTCCAAGAAGAAATTCAGAGAAGGTACAATAGAATCACAAACCTGACAACAACAACAAAAAAAAACAAATGTTTTTTTGGTAAATCCTGAGATCTTTACATAGAAATAAAGTAAATTGAATTATAATATGCATATGGTATTTTAATCAAAATGTAAATGGAAAAGAATGTCTTGGGGCCACAAATAGAACAACGTGAGCAGATCAACACAAAGGAATTTTTGAATATAATATAATATGTTCACACTTTCTCCCTTGGGGTTCTAAAATACTCATTAAATTTCTCTTAAAATAAATTGAAACTGGGGCACCTGGGTGGCTCAGTCAGTTGAGTGCCTGGCTCTTGATTTCAGCTCAGGTCAAGATCTCAGGGATCTGGGATCAAATCCCATGTTGGGCTCTGCACTTGGCAAGGAGTCCCCTTGAGGATTTCTCTCCCTCACCTTTTACCTTCTCCCCACCACCCGCTCATACTGTCTCTCTCTCTCAAATCAATCAATCATAAATAAATCATAAATAAATAAATTGAAACTTTTAGAGACATTTTATAGGCTATTTCAAACTTTTAAAAATTCTTCTGAAACTTCTTTTGCCTTTACTTTAGATGCGATATATAAGGTGGTAGATGATTTTAATCATATCATTTTGTTTATTATTGACTGTAGAATAATCTATTCCTTGACAATACCTTTGCCATTTGATTCTTGCATTATTCAAAGAATGAAAAGATTTATAATTAGATAACCTATGGTAGAGTTACTCTGAAAATTGATGACCTCAGAGCTCATCTTGAGATATGGAGTTGAGTTGATCACTGGACAGATTTTCTCATTAGTCAAACATCAGTGGAACTGCATCTAATCATGGTAATACATCATGTACATCTGTGTTCTTTGTATAATTTTGAAGTTTCGAAGTACTTAGGATGTTCAGGTATATGTGCCAATTATTCTTTTACTTTGATTTAATCACCTTTGTTTCTGGCATATACTAACTAGATTTTTTTTTTTGAAATTTACTAAAGTGTTAATTTAAGCTAAATGAATCTTTAGCATTAATAAAAAAGGAATAAATTTCATTATCCTGAATTTTTATGTTATAGAGTACATTCAAATCATCTGAAATATTTATTTAGAATGTACATAACAGGGGCACCTGGGTGGCTCAATCGGTTAAGCGTCTACCTTCGGCTCAGGTCATGAACCCAGGGTCCTGGGATTGAGTCCCGCGTTGGGCTCCCTGCTTAGCGGGGAGTCTGCTTCTCCCTCTGCCTCTGTCTGCCGCTCCCCCTGCTTGTGCTCTCTCTGTCTCTGATAAATAAGTAAAATCTTTAAAAAAAAATAGAATGTACATAACAACATATTTTATTACAGTGGTCTACTGGAGAGAAAATGTTGAACCAAAGGTGATATACATCTGGTATTCATATGACCACTGAATTATATGAAGTAAACTGAAAATTCCTTTACTGTATTAAATTTTTTTAAATTGATTTTTTCTTCTGCAATTCATAACCCTTTGTAAGATATATGAAAAATTTGCTTATATTTCTGCTCTGATTCTTACAAAATTACAAAATAGTCATTAATATTTCCTTATGCTCTAGGATGGTTGCTTTTCCTTAGATTAGAATTACAGTATTTCTCTTTACTTCAAGTTTTAAATATGTTTTATTTTGACCTTCATACTACATATTAATATATAAAATTTGTTCCTTTCATCTACAAAATGCATTACATCCTATAATTACACACTTACATGATCCTTGTGGAAACTTAATTTATGATACTTTGAGTCCTAACATGAGCTAAAAAGATAAAAAAAAAAATAGGAAAGATCTATCTCTGCAATGATGTCTTATGTTTGAGTTAATATTTACAGCTTTGTTAATGTGACAAGGTATAATGAAATTATAAAAAGTCAAGTACAGACTTGAAATATATCAAAGTTATGAAGCATGGTATCATAATGTTCAATTCATTTGTGTATTATTATAATTCTGATTGCTCTCTCTTATGACAAGCAGTATAATGAGAAGGAAAAATGCACAAAATTGATTTATTCTGAAGACAAAGATAATAATGAAGTGAGATGAGAACATACACTTAAAATTTCTAACTTTGTCATTGTGTAGGTTGTACAATTTCTGTACTTCATGACTTTATAAAATAAAATATTCTGACTATTTTTTTATTGTGATATGATTCAAAAAACAGAAATTGGTAGGATCAAGAATTGGTACCTCTAATGGAGTACATCTCATTGATACTTTTTTTCCTACAGAATTAAGAAATTTTTTTGCAAAGTAATGCTATAGATATTCACATACATACAGTATTTAAGACATGGAATTTTACTATAGTCTGGGTTGGTGATTGTATTTAAACTCTAAACATATTTATATACCTGGAAATATTTTGTTACCTGATAATAGATTTTTTATATCTTTCTTTTATATTTTCATGGAATCAGTATTCTCCAAAAATATTTATTTATATGAGTAAGAGGAGTAATAGCTAATGATTTTAATGCACTAGACATTATTTTAATTGCTTACTTAATCCTCAAAAACAGTCTAGAGGGTGGGTTGTAATATAATCCCTATTTTACTTAGCTACAGAGAGGTTCTTTTTTTAATGAAAATTATATAATTTTAATTTTAATTCTTTTTTTTTTATTTTATTTTATTATGTTATGTTAGTCACCATACAGTACAGAGAGTTTCTTAAACTAGGTCACAGAGCTGTTTGACAGATCCAGGATTCAAACCAGAAATTAGAGTTTCAGAGTCTATATGCTCAGCCACTCTCGTATACTCCTTGCAGTGAGCAAGGATTCATATCAATGGTCTTTTCACAGGCACTTTATCATATGTTGAGATCTGTGATTACCATGCTGGATTATTTCAAAATTCTCTACCTTTATTTTACTTTTTAGTATTAGGATGAGCTATGATGACCATGGAATGAAATGTCTCTTACTACATTTCTGTAAGAGAAATGACATCACAGATATTTAGATTATCCTCTAATGGCTCTCACTTGCCTTAGAGATGTTCAGAAGATAGAATAGATAGGTATTTCTCTACTTTTCAGGCCTATTAACAAAATGCAATTCTGAGCCATTGTAGACACTGTAATAGACATATTGTTAACCATCTTTTTTTTTTTTTCCCCACCAGTGTGAGTTCATCATTTATATGGTGACTCCTAGGAGTTGTTACAGCTTATATTTGAACAAGGTGTGCTTGGGAAAAAAAAAAAAAAAAGAAGAAGAGATTGAGGTTATAAAAGCTTATTTTGGAAGCAATGTATTGAATCATTTTGGAATTTATCAGAATAAGATGAGAAAAGCATTCTCTAACCATATAGATGTCACCTTTTGTAGAGAGAGATTTTTTCCATATTAATTCATGCAAATTTTGAGTCAGAAAGTCTTTTCAACTGGTGTGTGTGTGTGTGTGTGTGTGTGTGTGTGTGTGTGTATGTAAAACACAGGGGTTAAGGGCACTGACCCCTGCACAATTTGCATATAACAAAATTTTGACTCCCTCAGAACTTAACTACTAATGGCCTACTATTGACCAGAAGCCTTACCATAAACATAAACAGTTGATTAACATATATTTTGTATGTTACATGTATTATATATTCTATTCTCACAATAAAATAAGCTAGAGAAAAGAAAATTTATGAAGAAAATGATAAGGAAGAAAAAGGACATTTATAGTACTGTATTATATTTATAAAAAAATCCATGTGTGGGACAGCTGGGTGTTCAGCCAGTTAAGCGTCTGCCTTTGGCTCAGGCCATGATCCCAGGGTCCTGGGATGGAGTCCCACATCGGGCTCCTTGCCTGGCGAGGAGCCTGCTTCTCCCTCTGCTGCCACTGCCCCTGCCTGTGCTCTCTCTCTCTCTCTAACAAAAAAATAAATAAATAAATCTTTAAAAAAATATATCCATGTGTAAGTGGAGTTGGCAGTTCACACCCATATTATTCAAGGGTCACCTACATATATGTTATGACAAGTTATATGTTCTCCATAAATTTGTCGTAGAAGAAAGTGGCATGGAATTTGTTTAAAAAAAAAAAAGAAAATATTGTGATTAAACAATTGCTATAACTAATCCATGGTGCTTTATATGGGTAGTCAAGAGTCTTCATTTCTTACTATTTTTGTTATTATTATCTGTAGAGACTAATATATGAGTCACTACTAAATTAAAACTATTCTGTATTAGTTCAACACTTATATTGACAGTTAGGTATACAGGCATACCTCGGAGATATTGTGGTTTAGTTCCTGATCACCACAATAATGCAAATATCACAATGAAGCCAGGCAAATGGATTTTTTGGTTTCCCAATGCTTGCAAAAGTTATGTTCACACTATACCGTAGTCTGTTAAGGGTACGATATCATTATGTCTAAAAAAAAAAAAAAAAGGGCATACCTTAATTAAAAAATACTTTATTGCTAAGAAATGCTAACCATCATCTGAGCTTTTAGTGAGTCATAATCACTAATCACAGACTACCATAACAAATGTAATAATAATGGAAAGGCTTGATATATTGTGAGAATTACCAAAATGTGACAGAAACATGAAGTGAACAGATGCTGATGGAAAAATGGCATCCAAAGATTTGCTCTTTGCAGGATTGCCACAAACCTTCCATTCAGAGAAAATGCAGTATCTGTGAACTGCAATAAATACATGAGACAATATTTCCTGAAACATTACACAGTAAAAGAGTATTTGTTCACTGCTATGGTGCAAATGGCCAAGCAGATATCAGTCCTCTAAGCCCTTGAAAAATGTGCATTACTATTAGAAGTGTGACAGTCCAAATCTCCATGCCAGCTTCACCTCTATAAAAATGTATGAAAATGCATCTATAGTATTTTAAACTTGTTTCTGAGGGTACTGAAAAAGAGGATATGTGACTTACAATTTCATCTTTTTGAGTTATTTAAAAAAGCCAATAGACTTCACACTATTTTGTCTGCATGCACAGTAGCATTCACGTACTTATTTATCAAAAATGTTTTAGAAAGAAAAGAATTGAAAATCTAGAGAGCAGACTTTTAACAATGATTTAAAGCAGGCCTTTGCCTACCAAATTTCTCGTATACTTTCATAATCAATTCTTGTGATCGTGACAAAAATGATATTGATATAGAAAGGGTTTTAGGCATTTTGGAGAGATTCTTTTAATTAAGGTACCGTTATTTATTATTTTCAACAAGATTATTATTTTGCATTATACAAAAAATCTCAAAAATTACCTAGAAGTTCTTAAGACTATGGATTTGGATTTGATATGATTAAAGTTAGAAAGTATATAATGTGACTTTGGTTAAGGTTTAACTCAATCGCCCTTAAACTATTTATGCTTCAGCTAACTGGGAAGGAAAGATTTAACTCTAAGCTGCTTAGCATTTGTTTTAAACATTTAAAGGGATGTCATTGGTTTCTTGTCTAATGACAGCAGAGCTGCAAATAATTTAAGCATGAATACAGTGTTGTAATTAAGAACACAGGATATTAACACAACTGCATAAATTACAATAATGGTAATTTATATAAAGTTGTCATGCCTCAGTTTATTAATTTTTAAACTGTTGATTATAATACCTATGTAGTATGTCTATGACTATTACATGAATTAGTCATGCAAAATACTTAAGGCAGAATCCAACACACAAAATTTTAGCTTATTCTGCCTGAGACTTTAGATTCTCTGTGCTATTTATTGTAGTTTCTTTAGTATTATCCTCTTACCAACTGAGTGACCCACACAAATTTTTGCATATTATCTACTATTTGTAATCTCTAGGCCTGGAGGGAGTTAAAGTGAATAACCAAATATATAGGACAATAATTTTGAAATGCAAATCTTTGTAATTTTATGAGAAAAACAGGTATATAATAAAATTTAAAAAAAAATTTCCTCTTGATCACATTAAAGTATTGCGGAAATCACATTTTGTTTAGTTTCTTCTTTTTTGTATTTTTATACTCTAATTGCTGACTAATATTATGTGGATATTTCTAGAAAATGCAGAGTTAACAGCCTGTATTTCCAGAATATAACTGTAGTTCTTTTCATCTCTCTCTGTCTCTATATCTCTCCCTCTCTCTATTTTTTTTAGTGTGTTTAGTAGTTTATTGTCCTTTTGGACATACATTTTCTGAAAATAAGTCTTTTGCTTATTTTTATATTGAGTCAAATTTTTTAACATGGAGGAGTTTTACTTTGTTTTGTTTTGTTTTTGAGGTATAATGGACATATTATATTATTTTCAAGTATCCAACATAATGATTAGATATTTTCATACACTGAAATGATCACTACAATAAGTCTAGTTACCATCCATCACTGTACAAAGTTGTAAGATTATGTGTGTGTATGTGTGTGAGATGAAAACTTTTAGGATTTACTCCCTTGGCATCTTTCAAGCATGCACTAGAGTATTATTGACTATAGTCATCATGCTGTACATTGCATCCCCATGACTTATTTATTTTATCATTGGAATTTACACCTCTTGAACTGCTTCACACATTTCACCCATCTCGCAACTCCCCCCTTCTAGCAACAACTTCTGTTTTCTGTATCTGTGACTTGTACCATTTTGTTTGTGTATTTTGATTTTTAGATTCCACATTTAAGTGAATATATGGTATTTGTCTTTCTCTGTCTTATTTCACGTAGAATAATTCCCTCAAGGTCTATGCATGTTGTCCCAAAAACAAGATTTCATTCTTTTTTACGGCTAAGTAGTATTCCATTATATATATACGTATATATGCTACAAACTCTTTACCCATTCCTCCATTGATAGACACTTAGGTTGTTTCCATATCTTGGCTATTGTAGATAATGCTGCAATGAACCTATGGGAGCATATATCCTTTCAAATCTGTGTTTTTTGTTTTCTTTGAACAAATACCTAGTAGTAGAAATGGTACAGTGGCTGCACCAATTTACATTTCCACCAATAATGCATAAGTCCCAAGGGCTGGGGTGCCTGTTGTGGGGCACACAGCCCCTTGCTCCTCAGAGAGAAGCAACTGCTTAGTGAAATCCTCCCAATTATGGGTTACTGCTCTGGGGGTGGGGTTTGGGGGCTACTGTACCTCTGCCTCTCCTACCTGTTTCAGTGTGGCCCTTTTATCGTGGAGGAGCTGTTCAGCTAGTTTTTGGGTCCTTTTCAGAGGGAATTTTTTCATATGTAGCAGTATATTCAGTATCTCCATGGGAAGTGAGTTCAGGATCTTCCTATGCCATCATCTTGGACCCTTCATTACTTTTATAGGCAGGAAGTTTGTGATCCTCTGACCACATATCGCCAAGTACATCCAGTCTATTACTTTTGCTAATACTATGGTGTTCCTCACCTCATTTCAACTTAACACATATTCATACACATTTTTTAGCATTATTCATCAGTGATAGACATAATGCTGCAAATTCTGCAAATTAATTTTCTATACCTTACTATAAAGCATGCACTAGAAGTATCTTCAACAATCAGCTAAAATTACAAAATTGTAAGGACATATCAAGGTAATACTTAACTGATGTTAAATTCAGGGTAAGAATATACACCTTTTATTCCCTTATAAAATTATTCTTAATAATTTTAACTCAAATTGTAATAATTGTTCATATGGTAAAATTTCAATTGTCAATTTTCAATTTTTATATCCTTGCAAAATTTAAAAAACTAAGCAAAACCCTTTATAATGTTCATTGTTTATGTTAACTTATTTTTTTATAAACACTTATAACTAAAAGTTTTTGTCAAGACATTTTAACAAGCAAGTGACAGGCAAATCTGTCTCCCACGAAATGATTTTTATACATACTTGGAAATGTGGAACTGTATTAAATAGTATTTTTCAAATTTAAATTCAGGACTTAAGACAAGTTAATTCTCTAGAGAGATGGGAGGGGGAAAATAACATTTGGAAGCAGCAAATATCAGGAGTTGGATAAAAAGATTAAGAAAATCAGGTTGCATATGAGTTAGAAATACGATTTTTCTGAAATAAATGATCTTAAGTTATGTTTAAGTCATAGTAATTTTATTTTGTGGGGAGATAACTCTTTAGAAGTAAAGAAAACAAGTTCTAAACAGTCCATTAGCCACCCACCTAAGTGGCCTTACTTCATCATTGACAAGAAGTATTCCGTGATTTTTATTCTACCTGTAGGCATGCACTTTACTAGCATTGCACCTTAAAAAAAAAAAAAAATCTACTATAACCTAACTTGTAATAATTGTCTGTCATAATGCAGCATTGATAGTTTCTATTGTTAAAATATTTTTAATAAAAGTACTACATATACTATGGGAAATAAAAGCACCAAATGACCAGTAATCATAGGTAATACATTCATTCATTTATTTAGCAACTTGCAATATGGTATCACCATGAACTTTAATAATTAATAAATGCCCAGGAATACCAAAACAAACAAAACATGTTCTTCAATAGTTTATGATCAAATAAGTCAGAGTTCTACAAATAATCACAACAAAATAGTAAGAACTAATATATATATATATATATATATATATATATATATTCATTCTAGGTGCCCTGAAAGGACTCAGTTTAACAAATATTATAACACTTACAAAATACCAGGATATATAAATCCAGGTTTATTTATTTATTATCTTCTTTTTCCTATGTCTCTTTCTCTCTATATATAGGTATAGAGAAATAGATTATTTGAAAAAGGAAGTTTTTAATTTTTTTTACATATCTTTTGCATGCTTATTTAATCTGATTCTCTTGTCTCTATTCTTCATCTAGTTAGTTTTCATTTATTTAAATTGAAAAAGATTTAATTCCTTCTCCTGGTAAGCTAACAGACTTGCAGGGATACACATAAATACAGTACAATAAATGTGTTACAATAAATGTGTTGCTGGTAAAGCTCTCAGAAACAGATACTATGTTAGATTTTGTATCAATTTGTCTAAAATAGGGGAGGAAGCAGGACTGGGCAGAAGACTAAGTAGAAATGTAAATACATTTAGTTTGAAGGGTCTGGGAGACATGTAGGTTTACCTTAACGTAAAGCTCAACATAAAGATATTTATAATCAGTTTAATACTAAAAAATGAAGTGGGAGTCTAAGGAAAAGGACACAGGTAGCTCTGTGAAATGAGTAACAACAAGCTAAAAAGAGCATTTCAAAGTTTAAGAGAAACAGACAGCCTGGAAGAATCTTCCTAGGATCCCAGCCAATACCGGGGTTTGGGAAGGCTGTGTATGTGCACCAGGCTGTCCCTACAGGGGCCAGCAGGGTATGGGCAGACGTGAAAGCACAGATTCATCAGCAAAAGGTGGAAGACTCACCATCACTAGGGACTTAAGCACAACTTGACCAAATACTGGCTGAACGTTCCGATACTCTGAGGTAGGGACAATGCCTAGGACTTAAAAATAAAATCCCACATATCCCTGAATCCGTAAGTCTGTGTGAATAACCAAGACAGGCTTCTCAGGAGTAATCAAACAGGGGAAATTGAATCTACTAATAGACATTAGAGTGAAAGAGAGAGAGGAAGAGGGAGAAGGAGATGGAGAAAGAGAGAGAAAAGTAAAAGCCCTGAACTGTGATAGCAGACTCCCAAGTTATCACATACCCAATGGTCAAAGGCCAAAATCTAACTGGTAAAAGGGGCTTATGGACAAGAATCTTTGATCAATAAATGGCTTAGCTGTTCCAGAGCTAAAATATAAAAACAAGAAACATCTGAGGAAGTGCCTCAGAGGCTTTACACTGTGGGGGAAAAAGGTTTTCAGAAAGTTACTTCAGCCAAGTCACTAAACAAACAAGTCACCAGAAAGACAGCAACATTAACACAAAACCCGAAGGAGGAGAGAACCTAGGGAATTATTATCCAGAGATGCTAAAATATGTTATCTAAAAAAATTAGTTTTCAAGTGAAAATTGAGACATACAAAAAACAGTAAAGTGTCATCTACATAGGAAAAAAAATGAAGTCTATGAACGCTGCTCATGAAGCAGGCCAGATGTTAGATGTAGCAGACAAAAACTTCAGAAGCATAATAAAGGCAAAGTTGTCCCATGTTTATGGATGATGAGAATGTTTAATATTATTAAGATGTCAACAGTTCCCAAATTGGCCTTCAGATTCAAGGCAATCACTGTCAAAATCCCAGCTGGCTTTCCCCCCCCCCCCCCCCCCCGCCCCCCCACACACAGAAATGGACAAGCTGATCCTAAAACTCATGTAGAATTACAATGGACTAGAACAGGCAAAAGAATCTTGAAAAAGAACTCACTGGAGGACTCACACTTTGCAATTGCACAACTACTACAAAGCTACGGTAATCAGGTTAGTGTGATACTGGTATAAAGACAGACAAGGCATCAATGCAATAGAATTGAAAGGCCAGAAATAAACTCTTTTGTTTATGATGACTTGATTTTTGACAAAGATGCCAATAAAATTCAATGGGAGAAAATTGAATTTTCCACAAATGGTGTTGGAACAATTGAATAGTCAAACGCTAAAGAATGAAGTTTGAATTCTATCTCACAGCATTTATGAAAATTAATTCAAAATAGAGCGTAGGCATAAATGTTAGACTTGAAAAAAACTGTTAAGACTCTTAAGGGAAAACATAGGAGAAAATATTTGTGACCTTGGGTCAAGTAATATTTTCTTAGATATAACATCAAAAACACAAGTGAAAAAGTAAAAAAATAAAATAAAATAAAATGGACTTCATAGAAATGAATAGTATTTTTAATAATAAAAATAATAAACTACTATCAAGAAAGTGAAAACACAACCCACAAAATGGGAAAAAATTATGAATCATATATCTCATAAGGGACTTGTATCCAGCATATATAAAGTACTCCTACAATTCAATAATAAAAGACTACCTAATTTTTAAAATAGACAAAGGATTTAAATAAACATTTCTTCTAAGAATATGTTTTAAAAGCCATTGAGTACATGCAAAGATGCTCAAATCAGAGAAATACAAATCAAAATCATAATGACATACTACTTCACACCCGCTAAGATGGCTATAATAATAAATAGAATACGTGTTGGTATAAAATTTGAGAATTTTGAACCCTCATTCACTGCTGGTTGGAACATAAAGTGACACAGCCACTTTGGAAAGTAAGTTGGGAGTTCCTCAAAACCACGTGACCTAGTAATTCCACTCATTTTTATATATCCAGTAAGTATAAATGTATGTCCACATAAAACCTTGCACATGAATGATCATAGTCGCATGTTTACAATAGCCAAAAATTAGAAACAGCCCAGTTGTCCTTTAACTGATGAGTGAAATAATACAAGTGATGTATATCTACACAATAGGATATTACTGAGCAGTAAAAAGAAATGGAGCACTGATACGTATTAAACACAAATGAACCCAGAATACATGCAAGAAGCTGCTCACAAGAGATCATGTATTTTCTAATTCTATTTCTATGGAACCAAGGCAATGATGACTTCATAGAATGAGTTAGTTATTCATATTCTCATTTTGTTCATATATCATTTTCCTGCCTATGTTAAAATCTTCTTTTAGCTCTTTTAGCATGTTTAAAACACTTTTTTTTTTTTTAAGTTGTCTAGTAAGTCTAGTCTAGTCAAGTCTAATGTCTTGGCCTCCTTAAGGATAGGTTCTATTGATTTATTTTATTCCTTTGAATGGGCCGTACTTTCCTGTTTCATCATACGCCTTTGATTTTTTCGTTGAAAACAAGGTATTTAAATTTGTAGTGTGGTAGCTTTAGAAATCAGATTCCCACCCTACCCAGAGTTTTCTTGTTTTCTGTTTGTTTGTTTGTTTTTTTGTTTGTTTGTTTTGCGGGGGGGGTATTGATGAAAGGTGTCTCTGTGCTTTGGGTCATCCTAATGTGAAACCTTAAGGATTTTTCAGCTCTTCTCTGAGACTATGTTTTTGGTCTTGTGCCATTGCTTTTTAAATTCCACCATATATGTGGCTGCTTCTGTACATACTAGTCCTTAAATGTCTGGCTTCCAAAAGGAGAAAAAGAGAAAAAATAAAGGAAAAACAGATGATGCCCCTTTGTATTCATGGAAACTTTCAGCCAGTAGAGGGCTGAAACAATGGTGGCCAGCCTCTACAATTGCACTTAATAATCGAAAGCCATAATAGGCTATATTTGGAGGAGGACAAGGTCTTTATTGCTCAACCTGTCTCCAGCAAACACACGAGGGACATGGGCATGGCTGCCTGTAGGGGGCTGGAGGGCATGGGATGGGTAAAGGCTACTATGCTGAAAGCTGAAATTGATGGAAATTAAACACAATTTGCCAGCCAAGTTTCGCCTGGAAGCTGCCAGTTACAAGTAAACTCCAGATTTCCAAAATAGTCAACTTGACAGTTTCTGCCAGGATAATTGTTATCTAGGTGGGAAGATCAATTCTTGGTGCTTCCTACTATGCTATCTTCTTACATCACTCCCCTTGCCAACTTCTTGATTGTAGCTTTTTGTGACATGTGGAACATAGGACCCAGCAAAGCTGTGCCTGGATTCCTAACCCACAAAAATGGGGAAGTACTAAATGGAATAAATGTTTGTTTCTTCAAGCATCAAAGTTCTAGATTAATTTGCTACCCAGCAAATAGATTATTAAAACACATGCTTCTGTTATACTTATATATGATAGTATATAAGTGTAATATACTTATTATAATTATTTTTATACTTAGTGCATTATATATATTTAGAATATGGTATGCAATTATAATATATATCATATAGTTATTAATATATATTATATATTTTATAATGTATTCTATATAATTAATATGTAACACATAGTCCTCATTGTATATAATGTTCTACCCCATTATTATATAACGATTAATATAATAAATATTTTAATGTAATTACTAAATGTTAGTGATATATCATAGAAAAGTTGTTTAACTCTTATTTTTCTTTTTTAAATCAAAATTATTAAGCAAGTCTGATTTGCCCAAAGATTCACCTTAACTATGTGAACTTGGGTGCTACACTGTATCTGAGAAAGCAATTAATGTAAAAAAATTTTTTCTTAAAAGTCTAGCACATTTGAAGCATAAAAAGTTCATTTTTCACATTTTCTTTTTATTTATGTGATATTTTATTTATGTAGGTGCTTAGTTATCTCGACAAACCAGTCAGAACACATAATCTCATTTATTAATACCTATTAGAAGTAAGAAAATCTTCACACTCAGCCAAGCAGAGGTAAATACTTTTCTGAATTGCCGATATCACATACACACACAGAGAGCGAGCTTGTTGTAAACTTTAGCCATAGGTCAAAAGAAAACACAAAAGCTCACCTAACCAAATTTCAGAGTCGTTCTCCTTTCCAGTGAGCATGGACATCTTAACTGGTTTTCATTCACAGGTAGACAAATATCTCAACAAATGATAAGCCTAAAATACTTAGATTATCTTTTATCTCATCCATTAGAGACTTGATCTCCCCATTCAGTGAAAAGAACACCTAATCCCCATTACCCCAAACTCCCAATCACCGCTGCCACAGATAGAAAATAGCTTAGCACCAAATATTTGTGAATCGGGAAAACACACTCACACACAGAATCATTACAAAACACACAGACATAAACACACAAACAGAGCGGAGAATCAGCAAAGTCATAACTCTACTGCCACTTGGGATTCATTTTAAAAGCCAAGAAACAGCTTTATACATCAGTGAAGATATATAATGAATGTATGTCAAGTATTTTATTCAACTTGTAATGGGGAAACCAGTTAATGGTTAAAACCAGTACACATGAGAATTTGCCTTATGGAGATTTATATTCTTTGCTGGGCAAAATTGAGATCTACGAACAGGAATCATCTGCATTTTCTGTGGGCAGGAAAAATCTCCATTGTTTAAGTTTACGATAATTTAACTTTGACCTTACAGGGTTATAAAATAGCCTGGACACTAGCAAATCAATCTAAAATGTATACCCCTGTGGAATCATATCTCTGGAGGATCTGCCAGAAAATGCTCAGCATTCTTCTGAAAAGACACCCAACTATTTCTTTTGCCTATTTCCACATTTTTATCAGGACTGATAATGAACAATTTAAATGGGTAAACTTTGATGAAATGAATTTGTATATTATTAAGAAAGACCTAATGTGGAGAAACAAAGCTACCAAAAGGAAATGGAATTTCCCAACCCTTAATTAGCTCTTTGTTAGTTAAGAAACTATTTTGTCAATATTAATTAAGAACATTCCCCTCATTTTCTCCCTACTAAGTTTTCCAAATACGTACGGTCAGTAGAGATGTGCACATGTTTGCTCTGGTAAGTTTAATAGCAAATAGGTACGCCCAGCACTCACATTGGTGCAAATACTGAAAATGTTTATTTGCTCTGGGAAGCACACTCTATAGGAAGAGAACAAAGGGCCTTAGAGCACTAGAGACCCTCTTCTGTGACAGTTCTCTGCTCTATGAAACCGGATATCACCAACCTTGTATTAGAATCCCAAGGGCCAAAAGCTAGACCAAATAACTTGAATTTGGTTCAAAGGGAGACAGACGCAGATAGTGAGACTATCGTGTTTGGCTAAGGCTTTAATTGATATATAAAGAACTTAATATAAAAAGAATAGCTGATACAAAGACAAATGTTAATGAAATATCACTATAGCTGGTAATCAGATATGACAAAAATCATAAAGGTGGAATATGGTGACTGAAACTAAGAAAATACCTGTTAGAGGAAGTTGCTTGTGAAAGAGAAAGAGGTAATCATTTGAATAACTACATACGTAGAGGACAAAAAAAGTTGATTCTAAATTAACTATAGTGGGGGGGTCCCTGGGTGACTCAGTTAGTTACACATCAGACTCTTGATTTCAGCTCAGGTCATGATCTCAGGGTTGTGAGATCCAGCCCTGCTTGCTTGGGCTCCATGTTGGGCAGGGAGCCTGCTTGGGATTCTCTTTCTCTTTCTCTCTCCCTCTGCCCCTTCCCCCTCCCCACCCCACTTATGCACATGCATTCTCTCTCAAAAAAAGAAAGAAAGAAAGAAAGAAAGAAAGAAAGAAAGAAAGAAAGAAAGAAAGAAA